>NW_021145477.1:37970-100000 GCF_002837175.3 Physeter macrocephalus
TGCGCGTCCGGAGCCTGTGCTCCGCAACGGGAGAGGCCACAGCAGTGGGGGGCCCGCGTACCGCAAAAAAAAAAAAAAAAAAAAAAATTAAAATAAATAAATAAATAAATAAATTTAAAAAGAAAAATCTAAAAAAGGAAAAATTACTGTCATGAGTCCCAAAGTGGGAGTGGCCACAGGTGTTCAGGCTTTGGAAGACAAGTAAGATCATGTCGAGGAGTGTCCAGTGGACGGAGAGGCTTGGGGGTCAATGGTGACCGTGGTAAGAACTGAGTCCATGGAGTGGGGGCGGGGGAGAAACAGCCTAGAGTGGGATGAGGAGGGAGAGGGAGGCGAGGGTAAAAGTTAGGCAATTCGAAGAATGAAGCTGTGGGACTTCCCTGGCGGTCCAGTGGGTAAGACTGCACTCCCGATGCAGAGGGCACGAGTTTGGGGAAGATCCCGCATGCCGTGTGGTGTGGCCAAAAAAAAGAAAAAAAAAGAAGAAGAAAGAATGCCGCTGTGAAGGGGTAACGAGAGGGGCAGCTGGAGAGGTTTTTTTTAAAGCTGGGAGAGGGTGGTGGTTGGAGTCCGCTCCCAATCTCCTGGTGAAGAAGGCTAGTAGGCAAAAGCGGGACCAAAAGGAGGGCTTGGGGAAAGTTGTGGGAGGAGGTGATAAGGGCCTGCGTCCGGGAGCGGACCGATCCCCGGGTCCCAGGACCCCCTATCAGGCTGGCATTTCCTCCCCATCTCCACCCCCTTCCTGCCGCTGACCAGGCCCTCCCTGGAGCTGGAAGAGAGAAGGACCAAGTCACACCCTGGAAGAAGCTCTGTGGCTCCGGAGGTCTTTTTGCTGGCCTGTAAGCTGGGGCCGGGGGAGGAGGGGGCCTGAGGGACGGATAGCAGCCAAGGACCTGGAGCTAGCAGTTTAGGCTTTGGGGGGCAAGGGGAGGGAAGGGGAGTGGAGGAGGGGAGGTGTGGGAGCTGAGTTTCTGGAAGGGATCCTGGAGGCTGCAGTGGGGGCTGGGGCCTGGAGGAATACTGCTGGGGGCCGGAGGGGCGCCCACTCAAGCCCCCCTTGCCCACAGGTCCCCATGCCTCTCTTCCTCTTGCTGCTCCTGCTGCCAAGCCCTTCACGCTCCCACCCCATCTGTGGCATCAGCAAAGTGGCCAGTGAGGTGGAAATGAACTGTGAAAATAAGGGGCTGAAGGCACCACCTCCAGGTCTGCAAGCAGAAACCAACATCCTCCGCCTGGGTGGGAACCCCCTGGGCACCTTCTCCATGGTGTCCATGGTGCATCTGACTCACCTCACTCAGCTGCACCTGGAGAAGAGCCAGCTGACCAGCCTGCAGACTGACGCGACGCTGCCCCGGCTGGAGACCCTGATTATATCCCACAATACGCTGAGAAGCCTGCCCTTGCTGGGACGGGCGCTGCCGGCACTCTATACCCTGGACGTCTCCTTCAACGAGCTGGCCTCATTGTCTCCTGATGCCCTGGATGGCCTGAGCCACCTCCATGAGCTCTACTTGCGTGGCAACAAGCTGAAGACTCTGCCCCCCCGGCTCCTGCAGCCCACGCCCAAGCTGAAGAAGCTCAACCTGGCTGAAAACGGGTTGAGTGAGCTGCCCCCTGGGTTCCTGGATGGGTTGGAGGAACTTGACACCCTGTACCTCCAGCGGAACTTGCTGCGCACGATACCAAAAGGCTTCTTTGGGGACCTCCTCCTGCCTTTTGCTTTTTTCCACGACAACACCTGGTTCTGTGACTGCGGGATCCTCTATTTCAGCCACTGGCTGCAGGACAATGCCAACAACGTGTACATATGGAAGGAGGGTGTGGAAGCCAAGGCCATGACCCCCAACGTGACGAGCGTGGGGTGTGTCAATTTGCCCAACACGTTTGTCTACACCTACTCAGGGGAGGGCTGCCACACCCCTGGCGACAGGGACAGCATAGACTACGATGTCTACGAAGAGGATGACAAGGTGCCTACCACAAGGGCTGCGGGCAGCTTCTCTACCCACACCAGTGCCCACACCACCCACTGGGGCCTGCTTTACTCCGTGCCGACTGCTCCGCTAGGCCCCCAAGTGTCCTCCTTGCCTCCAACTAAGGAACAGACCACGTTCCGAATTTCTACAGGACCCAGCACATTCTCCAAGACTCTAAAACCCACCCCCGAGCCCACAGCCCCGAGCACCCCCGAGCCCACAGCCCCGAGCACCCCCGAGCCCACAGCCCCGAGCACCCCCGAGCCCACAAGTGAGACCCCAGAGCCCACCATATCTTTAACCTCCACAGAACCCACTTCACTTCCCACTATCTTAGAATCCACCACAGCCACCATCTCTGAATTTGTCAACCTCCTGAAGGCCCAGGGGGTGGCTCAGTGGAATGCGGAGAGTTCCAGAAATGACCCTTTTCTCAACTCTGACTTTTGCTGCCTCTTCCTGGGCTTCTATATCTTGGGTCTCCTCTGGCTCCTGTTTGCCTCTGTGGTCCTCATCCTGCTGCTGTTCTGGGTCCAGCACGTGCAACCACAGGCCCTGGCCACAGTCACACACACCTCGCATCTAGAGCTGCAGAGGGGAAGGCAAGTGACAGTGGCCTGGGCCTGGCTGCTTTTCCTCCAAGGCTCGCTCCCCACTTTCCGCTCTAGCCTCTTCCTGTGGGTGCGGCCTAACGGCCGTGTGGGGCCTCTACTGGCAGGACGGAGGCCCTCAGCCCTGAGCATGGGTCGTGGTCAGGACCTGCTGGGGACAGTGGCTGTTAGGTACTCTGGCCACAGCCTCTGACGGGGGGTGGTTTGGGGACCTCGAGAGAGACTCTGATGGGCTTTCCTATTGGGATCTACCTGGGGGCGGGTGGGTACAGAGTACAGGGTCGGGGGAGGGCTTCGTTACTGCTTCTTTGTCAGGAGCCTCCTCTCCACACCCCGGGCACACAATCCCAGACCCAGCATATCTGGAGAGGTAGTGAGATGGTGGAGCTGGGTGGGTCACAGAACAAAGAGAGCTCCTGATGCTGCATGGACGGTGGGGTTCCCAGACCACTAGGTTATTACCATCACTCTGGGGAAGTTTTAGGAAAAAGCAAACAACAAACAGAATATAGCACGGTTCCCACATGTATCCATGTATTGAAGGAAACTTGGGAAGAGATGTCAAGATGTGAGAGCCCTGATTGTCTCTGGGTGGTATAAATACGGGTAGTTTTATTTTCTATTCCTCTGCTTAGCATTTTCTGGTTTTCCACCATCATATATTATTTGTATAATAAAAATAATTTAAAAATAGAATGTTCGTTCTTTTGGAGAGGGAAACGAGGCTGGGGCACCATCACCAGCCTTCCCAAGGCCCCAGCTGCCCCACCCTAGTTGCACCGCTCACCCCCAAAAGCTCTAGTCTTGGCCTGCACTTCCCCTGCCTGGGCTGCCTTTTCCCTCCTCCAAGGGTAACCACCCACCAGGCCAACCACAAGCAAGCTCCAGCTCAAGATCCAGAAGTTTCCTGGGAGCTCAGTGGTACTGCTGAGGCCATCTGCCTGCAACCTGCAGTACTAGGACAGGTGGGTGCCTCCTGGCACCCGTGGCCTCAGAAACGCAGCTCTCCTGCTCTGCCCAGGGCAGCAGGAAGGGAAGGGGAGGGCCCGGCAGTGAGTACCATCTTGATGGGTTTTACTGAACTAATCTCGGTTTCCTGCTGTCAAGCCAGGAGGTAGGCAGATGGAGCCCAGTTCTCTCCCCTGGTGCCACGGATTCTGCCATTCACCTGACCACGTTGGGTAGAGCTTTCTCTCCTGCCTCCAGCCCAAGCCAACACTTAGGGTCCAGAGAATGGAAGTGAGGGCTGAGCCTTTCTGGCTCCACGGAGACCCCTTCCTCCAGATGATGCAGGAAGAATCCTAACCTGAAACCCTGACCGCATCTTTCTCCCGCTCTGAACTCTTTCCGATATAGAGGACAACTCCTGAGCTTGGCGATCGAGGACTTCCGTACACCAACCCATCTAACAGTGCAGCTTCCCCTTCCACAGCAGACACTTCACAGCCTGTGCTCCAGCTATTACAAACTTTGCAGAGATCACCTGCTCCCCCGCGTTTCTCCTCTAAGCCTTTGCTCTCAGTGGGCCGGGAGTGCTGCCCCGCCCCACTTCTCTGGCCAGTGGGGTACTGTGCACCGTCTCCCGTCGCCCAGGCTGGCCCGGGTGCCCCACATCACCCCGCAGCGGTCTGTTGCTGACTCCGCTTCCCTGTGTCATCCTCCCCTCTGGACTTGGCACTCCTTAAGGACAAGGTCCAGGCTTCAAGTGTCTCAAAGTGGCCCCTGTGGCCCAGGCCAGCATGTGCACGGAGAGGGTAAGAAAAGAGGCAGAGGTGGGAGGGCCCGGCTGCACCGCCAGGCTGCTGAGCTCAACTTCTTCTACTGACGAGGTTCTGCCAAGGCGACAGTCCCCACCTGCCGTCTGCCTGTCCCCTGGCCTGGCTCGGGAGAAGCCTTCGGGACTCGTGGGAGGGCCGCCCAGCCCTCCTTCCGATTGACCTTCCTACGCCCTTTTATGCCCCAAGAGGTTCCTAAGCTCCTTGAGGGCAGGGCCTGGGAGTCACACATCTCCTAAAGAAATGGAGAAGGCAGTCACTCTCCCGAGCTTACAGCTCACATCAAGCCTCCAGGCTCTGGGGGCCCGGCTCTGTGCCCACTCTGCCCCCGACAGGTCAGCCTTCCCCTCTCAGACTCTATTCCCTCCCTCTTCAGGCTGCAGAAACAGTCACCAGACCCCAAAGGTTTTTCCTGGGGATTACATGAAATGACCTGGGCATCTGTTGCATTCTTGAGCGAGGGGCTGGGAAGCAACACACAGGGCCTGGAGTTTGGGTTTTTCTCACCCTTCAGCTGCTGTGACATGACTGATTTACATAACATTTGCATAAAAACAGCGGGTACTTTTTCTTTAATAATTTTTCTTAAAAACTCCAATTCCTGTTCTCCAGGGGCATCCGCTTCTTTGTCCAGTCTCCTCCCCCTCCTGCGCCCACAACTCTCCAGATTTGGGGGTGGTGTCATCAATCCAATTTATTGATTACGTCCTCAGTGAGGTGGAGGAAGGAAGGGCCATGTCCTCCCACTGCAGACCTTTGATCATCTTGACAGCTTCGGCTCTCTCCTGTCCCCTCAGCTCTGCCTTGGTTTCCCCACTGAGAAGGAGGGCCTTCTGCTGTACTATGTGCCCTGAAACTAATACCCAAGAGGAGACCAGAAATCTGCAGGGAGCTGCCCACCTCCGTGCAAGGCATAGGCAGGGACAGAGAGATCATGATGATTAGGACAAAGAGGGCAAGCTGGAGCAGGGGCAGGACAGACCAAAAGTCCTTTATCACAGAGGAGAGAACCATACTGTGGAGGGAAAATAAATAGAGGGGCCCAGGGCAGCAGAGTCTAGGTCCCCTGGGGGGCACACTGACTGCAGGAGCAGCGGGCGAGTGGGAGCCCCGGCACAGCGGCTCCAGGCCCCTCGCTCGCCTCAGCCACTGAGGAAGAGACGCTTGTAGGCCTTGTTCATCTGCTCCAAGAAGATGAAAGTGAGGACAGTGTGGGGACCCAGGCGGGCATAGTATGGTGTAAAGCCCTTCCACAGACTGAAGAAGCCCTCGTAGCGGACGACCTTCACCAGCACATCCTAGACAGCCAGGCAGGCACGGCACTGAGGCTGGGACCTGGCCTCTGGGACCCTCTTCCTCTTACCCAGCTATCCCCCACCCCCACTCCCAGGGCATCCAATCCAGCAGCCCAAGCCCCTAGACCTGCTTCCTCACCAGCCCGTTCTTGTATTCCGGCTTCCCGTCAATCATTCGCATGTTCTGGATCCTGAAGGAGAGGAGGCAGGGGCATGAGAGACATAAAGAGGGCTCTCCGGTCCTTCTCCAGGCCCAGGTCTGCATACTCACCGGGTCTTGACAATGTCCACAGGCATAGAGGCAGCAGTGGTGACCAGGCCGCTGATCATGCTGGCACAGAAGTGGCACAGGATGTTGTCAGAGAAGTAGCCTGGAGGAGGCAGAGCAGGGGGTGGCAGTCAGCTCAGAGCTGGCCCAGGCTAGGCTGGGAGCTGAGGGCCCAGCTCTGGGTCTCACCTGAGTCCAGTAAAAACTGCTTGGACTGGGAGTAGGAGGCGAGCTGGGCCGCATTGACAACGACGGCCCGAGCCATGGTAGGGATGCAGCCCTGGGGTGGGGGGGATGGGGGAGAAGTCAGAAATGCCCAAGACCTGACCCCACATCCCCAGTCTCCAGCCCCTTCACTCACCCTCCATAGTGTGGGGACGCCCTCTTCCCGGGCAATTCGAATCAGGGCATTAAACACGTTTTTGTAGCCACGGCGCTGGTCAGCTGGAAGCCTGGTGGGAAGGTAGGGAGAGACCAAGTTTGGGATAGACCACCCTGCCCCCACAGGGGCAAAGAAAGGGAGGCCAGAATACTGTGAACAGGTGAATGCTGTGCTCTAGATCTAGAATAAGAAATCAGTTCTAGATTCCAGGGAATGGGGCTGGGGGCAGGCTCAGACCTGGAACTCACCGGCCATCAGCGGTCATGCGGATAAGAGCCACCTCAGCTGGTGTTCCCACAAAGGCACCAGTTGCACCTGCAGTCATGCCAATCAGGGCCTTCAGCAGAAAGCCAGGGGGTGTACCATCAGCCCCAGTCAGGCGCTCAAACAGCACGGTATAGATACCAAGGCGAGTAGTGGTATAGGTGGCCTGGCGCAGCAGGCCAGCTGACAGTCTGGGGAGCGAAGGGGTCAGTGCATCAAACCAAAGTCTAGAGCTGTCAACCCACACTCTACCCCCATCCTTTGGCCCCAGTACCCGGTGTAAATGCCCCTCAGCCCTTCTGCCCTCAGAATGCTGGTGAGGGCATGGAAGCTGGTTTTGTACTCTCGTGTCTTGGCTCCTTCCCCACTCAGCTGCATCCGGTTCTTCACCAGGTCCAGGGGCTGCACAAAAACTGTAGCTCCCATCCTGGGGGAAGACAGGGGTGGAGTCAAGAGCTAGGTGTGCCAGATCTACCAAAGCCCCCTGGAGCCCGGCAACAAGAGATTACAAAGGGCAGGGCCTGCCATGCGATTGACTACATGTTCGGAGGCTGGTGGGCATGTGTACAAGAGTCTCTGCGTGTACCAAGAGCAATGGGTCTGAAAAGTCCAGCGGTCCAGTAGGGGCCATGCAATGAAAGTGTTCCATACAGCTCCCAGGGTGTCAAGCAGTGACCCAGAGATTGCATGCAGTCCAACCCAAGGAGGAGAGGTGGGCATTCATGACCTGGGACTCCACGTATTCCAGCAGGAGCCATGCAATGACCTGAAACCCCAAACAGCCCCGCAGAGCCAAGCAATGGGTTGGGAAACCCTGGTGGCCCGGTGGGGGCCGTGTATGCAGCCCTGAAGGGGCCCTGCGATGGGTGAAAAGATCCTAGCAGCCCATCAAGGACCTCGTAATACGATGGGGACAGCAATGACCCCGTGTCACCTCGGTTCACTGCAACACACCCAAAGAACAGGGCCCGGTTCCTGGCACCCGTCCCTGCCTCCTCCTGTCCCATCCCTGGGGCCTGAGCTTACCCGGCCAGGCCCCCAAACAGGAACTTGATGGACTTAGGGGAGGTACGGGGCTTTCCGTTCATCCCACAAGCCCCGGGACTCGCCGTCGCCGCCATCGCCACTAAATGGCCCTCGGCTCCCGGACCCGTGCGCGCGCGGCCCCGCTCGCGCCCAAGGTGACACCGCGCGCGCAACAGGGGCGAGGGCGCCCGCGCACGCCCCGGCGCTCAGGTCCAGCGCCAGCTGAAAGTTGGCGCAGGCGCAGGCGCGAGCGCAAAGGCGTCCGGGAGTAAGGCGAAGCTGAAGGAGGAGCTTCAAGAATGGGTGAGGGGACGAGGTGTAGCAATTTAGGCAGCCAGAGCATAGGCGCAATTTTTATCGAATTGGAGTCGCGGGAAAATAGAGGGGAGGGTATTTGAAGATCTCGCGAGATCGAGTGAGCCAGACTAGTTAGGCGGTCTCTCGCGATAGATAGAGGAAGCCGTCAGCAGGTGGGAGGGAGTGTGGTGAGGATTCTCGCGAGAGTTGAAGGTACGGCGGCGGTGGCCAGAGGGAGGAGGAGAGGTTTGTAAACCGGTCAGCTGAGGGATCTCGGGCACTAGCGGAGAAGCGACTAAGTCGTCTTCTGGGGCCTCGGTGCTCCTTTCATCTCCACAGGCACTCCCTCCACCTCTAACCTTTCTTTTAATCGGCCTTTTAGGACCGGAAGTCCTTCGTCTTAAGCGTCCATTGCTGGAAGCGGCCTGACTTTATTTGCCGGAAACCCTTTTCCAGGGGAGGGAAAGACGGCCCACCTGGCCGGAAGTCCCACCTCCTTGAGCTCCCCCACCCTTCCAGAAGTTTTTCTGTCACCTGTGCTTGCCTCCGTTCCCTTTCCCCGTTTTATTCCTGTACCAGAAAGGGGTATTTTTGGTGTCTCCCTCCCAGCTCCATTAAACGGGTTGGCTGTCTCACTCCCCGAGTCGGGGGTCCTTCCCCGCGCCCCCATGTAGCTGGGAAGTGGGACCTGGGGGTGGTTGGACCCCTGGGATCCTGAAGGAGGGCAAGAGAGGACGCAGAACTCCGTTTCTGCTCCTGTTATCGGGACGCGGCCTTCTCCGCCTCTCCCCTCCCGCTGCCATGCACCCTGCGGCCTTCCCGCTTCCTGTGGTTGTGGCCACTGTGCTGTGGGGAGCGGCCCCCACCCGGGGGCTCATTCGAGCGGTGAGTCTGAGGGGCCGTTAGGGGAAGGGCGCCGAAGGGAGAGGTTGCAGGCTGAAGGGCAGACATGGACTCTTGTCCGCAGATCTCGGACCACAATGCCAGCATGGACTTTGCAGACCTCCCAGCTCTCTTTGGGGCTACCTTGAGCCAGGAGGGACTTCAGGTGATTTTCTTCCCTCTTTCCTGTTTCCCTGAATTCTCCCCGCTGGGTAGGGGTTGAGGAGCCTTTCTTGGGTGAAGCTGGAGGTAGGAAGAGAGTCAAGTTAGGAACTAAGTGCAAGAGCACATCTAGTGTGGTGGAATCCAGAATCTGGAGGGAGAATACCAAGTCTACTTCTAGAACTCTGAGCCTTAGAGGGGAGACTGAAAGTGGACTGAGATAAAAGGCAGGACGAGTGGTGCATATCAGTAGGGTCTCTAGAGCCAGTTACTGGTTTTATGATCTTAGACAAATTATCTCTCTGACCCTTAGTTTGTTTTACTGTAAAATGGGATAATAATAGAAGTTATCACGTGTTATTTTGAGAATTAGATAAGCAATTTTGTAGTAGTTTTTCACAAAGATTGCCACATAAGCAAGAACTCATTTGGGCCGTAGACATCAGTATAGTTGTTTGTGAGATGGGTAATTGGAAAATTAAAGGGAGATGTTAAAAAAATTCAACTGAGTAAATTTTAAAGCTCTTACTAGTTTTATTTAATGACCCATTAATCAGGCAGCATTCCACCTAGCAGATAGAAAGGATCTCTGAAGGACTATACAAAATGACAGACTTATAGCCAGAAGTGGGTGGTGCAAGGAAGTTATACTAGCAAAGATTAGATTGTGGCAAGATCTCCTTTCTTTGGGAGACTGCAGGGGTCTACCAGGCAGATTACCTCACTAGTGCTGACCAAGTAACTCCAGAGTGGTTTAAGATTCCATTCCTGGGGGAGGCTAAAATTTTAATTAAGTATTGAGTTTGGTGACATGGGGGTCAGCACAAATAACTCCGTTTGGGTTTGGTCTTGTGTTTTTTTTAAACGGGAATATGTTCCCTACGAGTATGTATTAGAGCAGGGAATGTGAAACAACTTGAGAAAGTGACATGGATGAATGGAGAATTGAATTACAATCAGTGGGAAACTGGAAGGCAAAACAATTAGCTAGGAGTGTGGAGTATATATTAGCTCATCTGGGAAAGGGAGAGGGATGATGGAGGGTCTGGTAAAGGGATGTTGTTTGATGTGATTGCATCTTCAGGAAGCTAAGAGAAGAGGTAGACATCTGACTTTGGTGGGACGCTCAGACCCCAGGAATGCGCTCAGACCCCAGTGACCTGTGGGGGCCGTTGTGCTTGGTGGGACCTGTGGGGAGCAGCACCTAGGGAGATGAAATCCAGCTGTTGTTTGCTTCTCTTCTCCAGGGCTTCCTTGTGGAGGCTCACCCAGACAATGCCTGCAGCCCCATTGCCCCACCACCCCCAGCCCCGGTCAACGGGTCAGTCTTTATTGCACTGCTTCGAAGATTCGACTGCAACTTTGACCTCAAGGTTGCTGAATGTGGAGTGGGAGCTGGGAGGCTGAGGGTAAAAAAGGCACCAGGAATGAAAGGTTGCAAGGCCCACGATGGCTCCTTATCTGCCTTGTCTCCCTAGGTCCTAAATGCTCAGAAGGCTGGGTATGGTGCAGCTGTGGTACACAACGTGAATTCCAATGAACTTCTGAATATGGTGTGGAATAGTGGTAAGGTTGGAGGATCTGGACAGCTGGGTTTTCAGTAGAGCTTAGACTGAGAGACGGCGGGAGGGCTGAAGCCTTAGGGAAAAGAAATCAGTCCTTTAGGTGGAATGGGGCAAGAGAGCCAAATGCCAGGGTTACCAAAGGATTCGTGTGGAAGGTTGGGTCCCCAGTGTAATGCCCTAATCCCTGCAGAGGAAATCCAGCAGCAGATCTGGATCCCGTCTGTGTTTATTGGGGAGAGAAGCTCCGAATACCTGCGTGCCCTCTTTGTCTACGAGAAGGGGTAGGACGTGTCCCTCCTTCCTACTCTTCCTTCAGCACTTCCATGCCAACCTGGAGTCCAAGCCCGTGCCCCACCCATTCAGCCTCAGGCCCATCATGCTCTGCTTCTTGGTACTTTCTTCCCATCCCCTTCCCCCTCTGTGGGCCCTGTCCAGAGCCAGTTACTTTGTCCCTCTTCCTTTGTCCCTTTGCCTTTCCTGCCCCTCTGATATTCGTCTTCCTTTTCCCAGGGCTCGGGTGCTTCTGGTCCCAGACAATAGCTTCCCCTTGGGCTATTACCTCATCCCTTTCACAGGGATTGTGGGACTACTGGTTTTGGCCATGGGAGCAGTGATGGTGAGTAGCTCAGGGACCAAGATGGGAAGAGCTGAGGCCTTTAAAGCCAGACTGGCTCTGGGGTTGCAAGATAGGGCTGGTTTGTACGGGATTGTCCAGATTTGTTCTCCAAGACTGATCCATCCACTCCCCCTTTCACCAGATAGTTCGTTGTATCCAGCACAGGAAACGGCTCCAGAGGAATCGACTGACCAAAGAGCAACTGAAACAGATTCCTACACATGACTATCAGAAGGGTGAGGAGGGTGGAGGAGAGTAGGCCTTTCCCACTATTTCCCTGGTTCTGAAGGAGTTGGAGCCCAGGAGAAAAGAGGCAGAGATGGCAGGGAGGTGTCAGCTTGAGACGCCACCTTTGTTTCTCTTTTTACGCATACATACAGTGAGGACAGGACAGGATTAGAGCAGGAAATGGAAAGCAAAAATGATTAAATGTAATAGTTGGGGTTGGGGGGGAGATGGAGGACCTTGCTCATAAGAGAGAAGGTGGAGAAAGCAGAAAAATGGAAGGAGTGGGGAAGATTCTGCCAGAGAAGGAAGACACAGGTAAGGAGGGGCTGGGTCTTCGGCACTGGAGCCTCCAGTGCCCATATAAGGCTGTGGCAGAAGCCCTGCCCCGTTTTTGCTCCTCCCACTCCCTCTCTCCACCCTCATACCTCCCCCCCAAAAACCACTTCCTTTCTTACCTCTGTTTTTTTACTTGGTCTAACCCTGGATTCCTCATGTTCTGCCCTGCTCCAGTCTTAGCTCTTCCACTGGCTCTGTAGAACCAGAGAAAATAACTTTTGCAGGGTTTAGCTCCACCACAGGCCTCCCAGAGTGAGTTCTTGTGGGCCCTGGTCCAGGATGGCTCAGTAAAAGAACTTTCTTCCACCAGGAGACCAGTATGATGTGTGTGCCATCTGCCTGGATGAATATGAGGATGGGGACAAGCTGAGGGTGCTCCCCTGCGCTCACGGTGAGGCCCTCACTTCCTGCGCCCGTGCCCCCCCACTCCACCAGCAGGCACCACGTGCTTCATCTCATTCCTCTTGGCAGCTTATCACATCCGCTGTGTGGACCCCTGGCTCACTCAGACCCGGAAGACCTGCCCCATCTGCAAGCAGCCTGTTCATCGGGGTCCTGGGGATGAGGAGCAGGAGGAAGAAACCCAGGAGCAAGAGGGTGATGAGGAAGGGGAGCCAAGGGACCACCCTGCTTCAGAACGGACCCCACTTCTGGGCTCCACCCCCACACCTGCCACCTCCTTTGGCTCTCTAGCCCCAGCTCCCCTAGTCCTTCCTGGGTCTCCCACAGATCCCTCACCCTCTACCTCTGCAGCTGCCATCCTGGTCTAGTAGTCCCCTTTCCCCTCTCCCCTCCCCCCTCCCCCCATGACCTATTTGCACAGCTCCTCTTCCTCTCTACGGTCTTCTACGTTGAGGGATAGGAGACGAGGAATAGGAGTCGTTCCCACCCCAGGTTTCTCCCTTATTCAACTCCATCCTCTTGAAGGGGTTGGGGGTACAAAGGGATGGGGTTTTCATTTATTGAGTTAATAAAATTGTTTTTGTGGACTAAGGGTGAGGTCATTCTCACACAGGTAAACTTATCCTTTTGGGGAATTGCCCCTTTCTGCCATACGTGGGCAAGGGAGTGCTGGGAGGCTAACCTGTAGTCTTAAGGGCAGCCCCAGTAAGCATCTGTTGTGACTCCGAGAGGGGGAGCCCCACCCACATGTGAGGATGACTCAACTGGCCCTGCCTTGCCCGCAGGCCTGGACCCATTCTCTTGGTCTGGATGGCTCTATTCCATTATCCACCAATTCAGTTAGCACACTGAGGACCTAGGTAGGGCTGGCCCACCTGGCCAGGTGGGTCTGAGGCAGGTGTTTAATCCTGGACATGAAAGCAAGCTCAAAATCCTAGACTTTGTAGTGCCTCAACCCTTCTGCTGCTTCTGACCCCAAGCCAGGATGAAGGAGGCAGATCACAGTGGCTGTCCTCCATCCTGACACCCAGGCTAAAACCACACAGCACCTTGTCAGTATAATCTTTTTTATTCAGGAAAAAAAAACCAAAAAAAATTTTCCAGCCACACACAGGAGGGGTATGGGTTGGGGGAAGGGTGTCTGTCCATCCAGCCCAGGCCCCCAGCCCATGTGGTTTTGGCAGCAATAAGGGGTGTGGGGTAATGGCCCAAAAAATAAAAATGGTGTATGTGTGTGTGGGAAGGAGAGGGGTGCAAAAGCAGTGGGGAGTGACAGACGAGGTCAGTACTGGGAACGCCGCAGGTGGCAGGCCATTTCATGACATTTCTTGTTGATCGTACCACCGTGGATACCTTCTTTGCCCATCAGCAGGACTAGCGCTGGAGGAAAGAGAAAGGAGGCTAGGACCCAGGTGTCACAATCCCACCCCCGGGCAGCTGTTCAGCAGCTGTCCAGCCCTGGGGGCTGTAACCCAACCTCATCTCTCCCAACCCCCCCCACACAGGCAGGCTGTCAGTCACCCTGAAACAATAGGGCTTTTCAAAAGAGGAAAATCAAGCTTAAAGGCTGGAAAGGAACACAGTAAAATTTAGGGGTCAAAGGTTTGTGGACAGTTGACTCGTGTTCAGGTTAGAAACGGCTGTGGATGAGCCTGCCACCTCCAAGTTTTAAGAAAAGAGCTCAAAACACAAGAGCTAAGTGCTGGCTTATGACTAACAGTCTACCTCCTCCAAGAAAATAGTAAGTTTCTCATCTGAAAAGGCTCAAGGCAAGAAGGAACTTAAGAGGTAATACAGTTCAACTTCTTTACATTGTAAGACGAGGAACTGAGAACTGAAGGGACAATCCAATGTCCCAGCATCCAGCAGGCTGGGAGTAGAAACCTGGTCTGATCCCTTCATACTGGGTGATCCACACAGAAGAACCCAAAAAATTAACAGAAGGAAGTACATTAGAGATTTTGGAGCTAGAGAAAGGGTAAGACTCAAACTCACTCTTGGAAGTCAGGGTGACAGTGATATTGAAGGTGGGGGCTCCGCAGGTGCTCTTGGTACGAAGATCCATGGTAAATTCCCCGTCCTGCATCAGTGAGTCCCGGATCACAGAACATTTCTGGCCCCCAAGCGTTAGCCCATTCACGTAAAAACTTGACCGGTCTTTGCCAACCAGGGTACCAACCTCAGCTGGCTGGAAGGGGAATCAAGCACCCATCAAGTTAGTACACCAAGGTTCCCACCTTCTTCTCCAAGGACCCACCTGCCTTCCACTTCTCCGGGAAGCTAAACCCCCTGGGGGGGAGATATGTATGTTATGTGCTTTGTACACATCCGTGAAATTTGAGAGACTCAGGACTGTTGGAAGTTAGTACACAAAAAGATCATGATCTTCAAACCTAGAGAACGGTAATAAGAAGGGACAACATATTCCTCTGGAAACTTAGATGTCGTTTAATAAGGAAAAGCAAACCCAGAAAATAAAGGGGGCCAAAAACCAGTTAAGAGAATGGAGTGGGGAGCCTTTGGATGCTCATAACTACTTCAGGAAAAGCAGAAGCGAAGAGGGAAAGGGAGGGGGCGGGCAAAGCAGGCGAAGCAACTTTGCCCTTATTTGGTCAAAGGTTCTGCAGGAGTTGTTAGGGGCCCGGACGCCTGGGTCTCCAAGTAGCCTAGAGTTTAGGTCCAGGTATTTATGCTCTAAGATGAGGAAGCAGATGCCTGGGGGCTTTCCGGGAAAGTTGAAAAACTTTTGGAGGGGACCTGGGACTAGACCCGGAAAGCCAGCTAGATACCCCAGGGAACGTATCTCCCCCTCCCCCTTAACACCCCAAATCCCCACATCCGGTCCCCTCCCGCCCGGAAATCCCCTTCCCCCCCATTTCGAACTTCCGCTCCCCTCCCCACTTCCGGGCAGTGTGGCTATAGGAGGTGGTGATGGGGACAGCAGTAGTCGTCCCTTATTCCCTCACTCATACTGTCCTAGAACTTCTCACAAAGTTCCCCAGCTCCAGGCCCCGCCGGATGGCGGGAAGGGAGGGCGAGGGGACTTCCGGGGCTGGCCTCACAGGAATGTTGAGTCCAACGTGCCGACTTGGGGTAGGGGGAGGTCGTGTGGCGGCCTAGCCCTCTCTTACGGAGTTGGGAGGGGCAGGGAGCCCACGGAGGACGGGCATGGGACCCAGGCCGTGCGACTGGGGCTCCCTCCCCCATAAGGTGGAACAATGGTGGAGGGGGCGCGAGCTGGCGGCCGGAAGTAGAGCTAGGGGTCCAGGGGTCCCCAAGTCCCTTCTCAATTACAATCCCGAGCGGAAATTGCGGTGCGTGCCCGACCCACCCTGGAGGAGGCGGAAGTGGGCCGCCGCACCGGGCGGTGCGCCCCTCCCCGCCCTGTGTCCCGGATGTAACGCCCCGTCGCGGAAAGCAGAGCGGCGGGCTGGCTGGGCGCCGCCGCCCGGGGCGTAGGACTCAGGGGGCCATGGAGGGACCCGCTCACGTGCAGCCACCATTCGCGCCACTTCCAGGGCAAGGACCGGGTCACGGCCTTTCGCTGCCCTCCCCAGACCGCGCCCGCCACCACCCAAGTCCCTCCCTCAGGGTGCAAGCCTGGCCAGTCTCCGCGCAGGCCTCGCAGTACCGTGATGTTGACGAAGGTCTTCCCGGGGACGGCGGCCCAGACGGAGGGCGAGTCCTTATAGCCCACGATGGCCGCGTCCTGACACACCCCGTCCGCCATGAGGTTTTCGATGTAGGCGTTCCAGCCGGCCATGGCGCTGCTACTGGGGTGCTCTCGGGGCTGCTGCTGGGGCCACGGGCTGGGCTCGGGCTGCCTCGGGCTGGCGGACGGGGGAAGGCGGAGAGCTTGGGGCACGCGCTGCTGTCCGGACCGCGGCTCTGCTAGCAGTGCAGCAGCCCTCGCACCGCCACTTCCTGCTCCTCCCCACCCCCCTAGATTTTTATTTGCAAAGGGCGGTGGGGGCGGGGCCTGCTCCCCATTCCCTCCCTCCCTCTCCTCGCCTGCCCAGATAGCGAACTTTGCAAATGCAATTTAAAAAATCCCTCCCCCTACTGCAAAATTTGCAGAGTTCGATGGAAAGCGACGCAAAAAGGATGGGGGGCGGGGGTGGGTTAGGGTTAGGGCTCCCTCCACTTCGCATAGAATGTCAGACTTTGGTGTACGTAAAGGGAGTGAGCCAGAGGGAGAAAGAAAAGTGAAAAGAGAAAGAATTAGCAAACTGCAAATTTAGCAAATTAAAGAGGGTTCGGGTAACTCAGGGTTAAACGGAATGACTCCCCCTTCCCCCACCTCTGCCGGCGGGGGGGTTGGGGGAAAGGAACGGCGGGCGGCGGCGGCGCCTGCGCTCGCGCCTGCGCCGGGGCCGGGAGGGAAAGCGCGTGGCGCGGTTGGGGTTGGCGGCTGGCTTCGCGGGCGCACGCCCGGGCGCACCGGGCGGGACGGATTTGAACCCCCTGCGAAGGAAGGCCTGCCGGGGACGTGTCTCCCGCCGGGCGGAAGGGGCGGGGGCTAGGCGTGCGCATTGCCGCTTCTGCCCCCCTTGATTTTATTTATTCAAGAAGTAAGGGAGTAGAGGGAAATGTGACAAAATACCCCGGCCGTTTTCAGAGTTGAAGGCATCCACCAGGGACACTTCTGTCCCCAGCATCTACCCGGGCGGCACCAGTGGCACTGGCAGGAGCCCACCTCGACTCCAGGGGATTATCCCTCGCGCTGGATCAACTCCAGCCTCAGGCCTCACCCCCACGTCCCAGCTCCGCCCATCCCCCGGTCAGCAGTTTGGGTCACCGGCCGTGCCCCTTGGCCCGTCTCTGCAGAGGTCACTGAGCGACCGTGGGGCGAGAAGGGCGGGCCTATTTTTCAAGGCGGAAGAATACTAAGCGGTTTCAAGATTGCAACTTTTTCAAGAAGGGGAAAGTCCCTTCTACTTTGGCCCGTTAAGTTTTTTCTTCTTTTTCAGTAAAACTTATGGTAAGAATTTGTGTGCGATTAGTTCACTCACCGCCCACCGGGAAGAGGGTGGGGCAGGACCCGGAGGCCTGCTTAGGTAAACTAGCCCTTGTTGGCCGCCCGGGCAGCTGAGGGGCTTGGCCACTTCCGGTCCTCGGGGGAGGGGCGCCTCCCGGGCGGGAAGGGGCTCCGCTCCTCTCCGGTCCTCGCCAGCGGG
This sequence comes from Physeter macrocephalus, assembly GCF_002837175.3. Lineage (NCBI taxonomy): Eukaryota > Metazoa > Chordata > Mammalia > Artiodactyla > Physeteridae > Physeter > Physeter macrocephalus. Next base: position 55,233 of record NW_021145477.1, read on the forward strand.
CGCGGTGCCCTCGCGGCCACTCCGAACCCCAGGGGTATCCACGCTCCCCGAACCCGTGTTCTTCGACAGCCGCGGTGGCTGAATCACTGGCCGGCTCGGGCGGGGCCGCATGCGGGCACGTGGCGGCGCTCCCCGCGCGCCGTCTCCTGACCCTTGGCCTACCGCACCCCGTGCCCCAGGGTGGAAATCTCCGGAGAGGGAGCGGCCAGAGATAAGGGGGGGGAGGGCGAGATGGAAGACCGGGGGTAGGGATCCTGAGGTGGGGGCTGGGAGACACACCGCGGGGCAGGCAGGGCGGGGAAGGGAGCTCGGGAGAGAGCCGGGGGCTGAGTCACCGGGCGCCGGCCGCTGCGGCGCCGGCGGGAAGGGCTTCCGAGTCGGGGGCGACGAGCAGGGAAGCCGATGACCCTTGTTCGCCGGCCGGAGCCCGGGCGTGCCCTCAGCTCCCGGCAGGGGCTGCGGCCAAAGTCGGGGCAGACCTCACTCCCGCCAGGCCCGCCGAGGCGGAGAGAGTCACCGAGTGCAGAGACCCACTTCCCTGCAATGCTGCTAGCCGACCACCCGACTGGCCCCCGGCAGTCAGACGCTCAGAAAGGGGCACCCCCTCCTCTCGTCCATTCATTTTTTTCACTTTTGATTCAGCATCATTCACTGATGGGCTGGGATCACGACCTGAAGCGCCCGAGGTCGGTGGGGAAAGGGCTCCTGACTGTCTCCACGCAGGGCGATAAGTGCTGTCCTAGCGCTGTCAGTAGGGCGCCGCGCCAACTCTGAGGGCCTGTCTAAATTCGTCAGCCTGTCGTCTCCCCCACTGCCTTTGCTGGCCGAGAGAGGGTAGGATGGGGTGGAGCCGAGGGAGGCCGCAATGGGGACCCTGAGAGGTGAGACTGTCTTACCTTCTGAGTGGGGAGTTCAATTTTAGAGCTCAGAGCTTGCCCAGAACCCCCTGCCCCTGCCCCCATTGAGGACAGAGGCAGTCCCCCGCCCTCCAAGTGAGCTGAGCACGTGTGGATGTCGTTCCTGCAGCCCCTCTTCCAGGCCCCCTCCCCAGCCCTGCAGGACTCAGGTTACCCCTGGCCTTTCCTAAAGGGCACTAGTTCCTCTTTAACCTTTGCAAAAGAGGAATATAATCCTGGGGAGAGGAGAAACACACACACCCCATTCTGAAGCCCCTCCCCTGTTTCTCCCCAGGAGTGGAATTAAAAATAAGGACTTTTACTGGGGAACCGAGAGAAAGGAGGGGGTAAGTCATTGATCTTTTGGGAAGGGGGCAGGTGTCTAGGGTCAAAGGCTTCTGTTTTAGGCTATAGTGGGCATTTGGCTGCCAGCCGGGCTGGAGGGGGAAGATGGAGAGGGTGAGAGGCGGGGCTGGCTGGGGTACAGGGTGGCTGGAGGATAAATGCCCAGCCTGAGAGGGGGTGACCTGACACTGTCCCAGCTGCCACCTAGACTCGGAGCCCAGCGAAGAAATCCCAGGTCTGGTGAATCTTTCAGCCCCGGGGGATAGGGGTGGTCAAAGGTGAGGGTGGTGCCTCTTGGAGAAAGGGGAGAAATGTCAGCATTCTTTTCCTTCTGGGACTGGGGGTGCTTGAGAAGCCTGGAGGGGTTGGAGCAAGCAGGATGGGGGTGCCCAAGGACAGGGAAACAAACGAGACTGTGAAGAGAGGCAGGCAGAGACGATGGAGAAGCGTCGTTAGAGTTGGAGCCAGGTGGGGGAATCTGGGGACCCTGAGGATTTGGAGAAGGCTGAGGGGCAGGAAAATGAGGTAGACTAACAGGAGAGGATCCGAGGGCTAGGAATCCGTGGAGAACAGAGTACTTGGCCGGAGGGTGGAGGGAGAAGGCAGAAGTGCAGCTTTGCAGGAGGTGGGGTTGAGCAAGTAGTGGAGTTTTAAGAGAGGCCTCCAGATTCTTAAGATGGGAGAGTGGAATAGAAGCTGTTCTGAGTGGGGGAGGGGCTGCGCCTGCCACTTTGGTCTGTGACCTTTTTGTGGGATATTTTTAGCTCCAGCACCTGCCTTCTTGGGGCGGGAAGACTCTTAAAGGGTAAGGGATTTCAGGTTCCTTAAGAGGTCAACTGTCCACACTCACTCACACCTCTCACCCTGCAGCCATGGCCATGCAGAAAATCTTTGCCCGAGAAATCCTGGACTCCAGGGGCAACCCCACAGTGGAGGTGGACCTGCACACGGCCAAGGGTAACAGGCCCATTGAATGGGTTTACCTGGGAAGACCCCAACTCCATCTGCCTTTGCCCCCCAACTCTATGCCACATCCGCTCCTTTCTCTGGGATCCCCTCTCCCAGCCTTCTTCCCAGGCCTTGCTCTTCCAGCCTGCTCCCCAGCACGGAGAAGCACGAGTCTCTCTACACTGCCTCCTGTCCCTGGGCTCAGAGAGGAGACATCAGTCCTTTGGGGGTGAATGGGACTGACTCTCTGTGATCTTCCAATTCCTCCCACCTCAGGCCGATTCCGAGCAGCTGTGCCCAGTGGAGCTTCCACAGGTATCTATGAAGCTCTGGAACTAAGAGATGGAGACAAATCTCGCTACCTGGGGAAAGGTGAGGAAAGACCAAGGGGGTGGTTTCAGGACGTGATATGCCATGTCTGCACAGGGTAGAGGACGGGAACCCAAAGCTCTTGAGGAGCTGGGGGCCACGGGAAGAGACCTAACTGAATAGAAGATCTGAACCCCCTGCTTCGGCCTCTAGGGGTCCTGAAGGCCGTGGAACACATCAATAAGACTCTAGGCCCCGCGCTGCTGGAAAAGGCAAGTGGAGGACCCTCTCTCCCCCTCACCTGCTACCTGGTCCCAAGCAGCTCAGGCTTGGCCAGCCATCCCGTCTGCCCCAACTAGCCAACTAGCTGCACTTCTCTTTCCTCCAGCACATGCCCTGACTCCTGAGAAATATAACCTCTGTTCTCCCCTCCTCAAACCTGCTCTTCCAGAAACTAAGCGTGGTGGATCAAGAAAAAGTTGACAAATTTATGATTGAGCTGGATGGGACAGAGAATAAGTGTGAGTGAAGGGCCAGGGACAGGGGACGGGATGGGCTGTGGGAGGGGCGGGGGAGAGACCGCGGACTGAGGTCCGGTTAGGATTATTTCTGTGTCTCGCATTTTGGGGCACACCGTAACTGGCTGGATTTGTATTCATCGCACAGGCATTTCCTGCTGCCTGCCCTGTGCCAGGCTTGGGCCGGGCTGTGGACACAGCCGTGAAGCCGACACATTCCCCTGGGCTGGGTGTTCCCAGAGCACCTCAGGCTGTTGGGGAGAGATCTGTTAACAAACACAGTGCCCAGTGGTTTGGAGTTCTGGATTCTTTCTGGGGTGACCAGAAGGGACGTTCTAGGAGCTGACCCTAAACCCTGTGCGAGGGGCTCTCACACTTTCTTTGTACTTGCTTTCTCCAGCCAAGTTTGGGGCCAATGCCATCCTGGGCGTGTCCCTGGCCGTGTGCAAGGCCGGAGCAGCTGAGAAGGGGGTCCCGCTCTACCGACACATTGCAGATCTCGCCGGCAACCCAGACCTGATCCTCCCGGTCCCTGTGAGTGCAGCTGCCCCGCCACATCCCACAGTGACCCCACCCAGCAGGGAGGGCATAAGCAGCCCCTGGAAAGTCCACCTTTCAGACCCAGCTCCAAAGAAATGGTTTCCTGAAATGGAACCTCTCCTGCTGCGGTCCAGCCCTCCCCCTTTCCCACAATCGAAACCTTCCCTTTAACCTCTCTCTGCTTCTTTCCCTTGATGTAACCGGGTTCCTTCACATTCCAATCCCAGGCTCAGTAACTCCAATTTCTCATTCTGCCCTGTGCTCCAACCCCAAATCAGATCGAGAGCTTCCTCATGGCAAAGATCTTGGCATTTTATTTTTGTATCTTCTTTAATACTTATCAAACCAAATTTGCTCTTTATGGAAATCCTTTGAATTTCATTGCAATAATAATGTTACCATTTATTGTTACTTACTAGCTAGATTGTGTAAGAGCCTGAGCTCTGGAGACAAGCTGCTGGGTTTGGATGCTGGTTTTGTCCCTTTACTAGTTGTGTGATTTTAGGCAAGTTTATTTAATCTCTCTATGCCTCAGTTTCCTTATCTGTAAAGTGAGGGATAATAAATTGTACCTAGTTACAGGGTAGTTTTGAGAATAAAATGAGCCAATAAAATGTATGTAAAGCACTTAGAGCAGTGCCTGGACTGTAGTAAGTGCCGTATCAGTGTTAGCTGCTACACCAGGCACAGGCTAAGAACTTTACATCCAGTTGCTCTAATTTAACACATAAGATCCTGCAGGTAAGCAGGTGGTGTCCCCATGTTATGGAAATGAGGAAGGAGTCTCTGAGGAGTAAAATTATTCATCCTAGACCCTTCAGTAAGTAGGGGATCCAGGATTCCACATCGATGCCCAGGTCTAAGCACCCTCTCCCCATCTCAGGCCTTCAATGTGATCAACGGGGGCTCCCATGCTGGAAACAAGCTGGCCATGCAGGAGTTCATGATCCTGCCCGTGGGAGCCAGATCCTTCAGGGAAGCCATGCGCATCGGTGCCGAGGTCTACCACCACCTCAAGGGGGTCATCAAGGCCAAGTATGGGAAGGACGCCACCAATGTGGGTGATGAGGGCGGCTTTGCACCCAACATCCTGGAGAACAATGAAGGTCAGTGTGAGCACTCGGAGGGGCAGAACCCCTGGGTCCCCATGGAGACGGGGTGCACCGGAGCCTCGGGTCCTCTCTTTCCCTCCCCCAGCCCTGGAGCTGCTGAAGACCGCCATCCAGGCAGCTGGTTACCCCGACAAGGTGGTGATTGGCATGGACGTGGCGGCGTCTGAGTTCTATCGCCACGGGAAGTATGATCTCGACTTCAAGTCACCTGATGACCCCGCACGGCACATCAGTGGGGAGAAGCTGGGGGAGCTGTATAAGAGCTTCATCAAGAACTATCCTGGTGAGACCCTGGGTGTTCCATCGCTCCTGCTTGAGTCTCCAGCACCTGCCCTACACACTGGCTTCGGCATCTCCACTGCCACCAACTCAGTCCTTCCGATCCTTAGCGCCATTGCAATCTCCACCCAAACTCTCCTGACCTGTCACTCCTCTGTGAGGCCCTTCTGACCTTTAACCCGAACCTGCTCCCCTTTCCTACCAGTGGTCTCCATCGAGGACCCTTTTGACCAGGATGACTGGGCTACCTGGACCTCGTTCCTCTCGGGGGTCAACATCCAGATCGTGGGGGACGACCTCACAGTCACCAACCCCAAGAGGATTACCCAGGCCGTGGAGAAGAAGGCCTGCAACTGCCTGCTGCTGAAGGTCAACCAGATCGGCTCAGTGACCGAATCCATCCAGGCGTGAGTGCCTCTGGCCCTGGGGCGTCATGGCCTCTCTCCACCCATACCCAGTCCAGCTACAGGGTTGCCCACTAACTCCAAGTCCGATTTTCCCTTGGCTCCTGACCCACCCCGCCCTTTCGACCTCAAGGCTTTAACTCTTGACCTCACCCCAAGAGCTTGGCCATTGTTGCCCTGCCATGCCTCATCCCCACCCCGACCCTGTGCCATCCCTGTCTCCCAGATTCTGCTTCTTCCCACCAGCATTCAGGAGCCCAAATTCAAGATCAAGACTCTCCCCTTCTCTCCTGCTTCCCAAAGAACTTAGTCATCACCCTCCCCTCAAATCTCCCACTCCCCAGAACAGAAGGGAAAAGCCCCACCTAGCCCCTGGCTTTCCCACTGAGGAGGTCCCACCGGCCCTTATTGAGTGTCCTCTCCACCTAGCTGCAAACTGGCTCAGTCTAACGGCTGGGGGGTGATGGTGAGCCACCGCTCCGGGGAAACCGAGGACACGTTCATCGCTGACCTCGTGGTTGGGCTCTGCACGGGACAGGTACTTGTGGCCCCCCTCTGCTGACTGTCTGAGTTTTCTTGGGATCCCTGGTCTCCTGCCCTGGAGTTGAATGCCACCACAGGCTGCTCCCTCAGGGCCAGGCCCAACCCCTCATCCCTGGTCTCATGCAACTCCTGGAATTCCTCTTCCCTCTTCAGATCAAGACTGGTGCCCCCTGCCGCTCAGAGCGTCTGGCCAAATACAATCAGCTCATGAGGTACAGTGGGTGCAGTAGGCCTGGGTGTAAGGAGCTGAGGGCTCTTGGGTTGGAATATCACAGCCCTGACTCTGTCTGCCTTCCAGGATTGAGGAGGCTCTCGGGGACAAGGCTGTTTTTGCTGGACGCAAGTTCCGTAACCCAAAGGCCAAGTGAGAAGCTGGAGGCCCCAGGATCCCACAGGACAGATCTAGGCCTTCAAGCCCTTCCCCCTGAAATAAACACTGGTGCCAACCAAGGCAGTGGCCTGCTCGTTTGTGGGAGGGAGGGAGGAGATCCTGGTCTCTGAGCTGGATGAGACAGGAGGTGAAGTAGGGGCAGGAAGGGAAAACGGACATGGAACCTGCTGGGACAAGGAGGAAATGAGGGACTGGCCAGAGAGAAAGTTGGGCTGGATCTAGAACCACAAAGCTCACACTGTGGAAGGAGGCTGGGGGAAGCAGGTGTATTATGTGAAATGAAGCTGAAGAGGAACTGACAGAACACTGAACCAGCTCCGGAGAAGGGGAGCAGGGTGGGGGCCAAGGCCTGACATCACCATGAGGGGGAAGCTGGATCAGACCTGCCCACAAGTTGAAGTGCACGGTCTGCAGAGGTCACTGCAGTGTGAAGTCTGAGTGCTCGTCCTTAGGAAATCGAAGTGCTTGGTGAGGATGAGAGTGCAACCAGAGCAGCTACCATTTCCATGGAGCTTGGAGGATGTGAAACTATTCTAAATATTTGACATATACCGGCCTGTGTAATCTTTTAAACAGTCCTATCAGATAGTTACCATTATTATCCCCATTTTACTGGTGAGGAAACTGAGGCACAAAAAGGTAAATACTTTAACCAAGGTAACAGTAAGTGGCAGAGCCAGGATCCAAACCTAGGCCATTTGGCTGTAGTGACTGCTCTTAAAATACTATCTCTTATAAATTTCTACAAGTGTCAATATTTCGCCATCTTTGGCCCACAAAAACAATCTTATACTGTTCAATCTATAATTGTTTCTCTTCCGCTCCAGGACCCACCTTTCTCTGTTCAAACAAACCAGGATATTGGGTCAAACAGTGTTTATTGAATGTAAAGTAACCCCAGCCCCACGGGGAAGAAAATTCCAGGGAGAACAGATTAAATACCCACCTGTACACACACACACACACACACACACACACACACACACACACACACACACCCCACACACACACACACACACACACACACATCCAAGCTCCAACAGTGACAAATCAAACACCTGCTTCCCCCAGCCTGAGTGACAGCTGTTAGGAGGTGCTTCAGAGGTGGGGCTCCAGGATGGGTTCTAATAGCAGCCTCGTCCCTCCCTGCCCTCTGCCCTGCCCCAGGGAGCTGGGGTGTCTAGGAGGTAGGTGGCAACTCTTCCCCGCTCTGCCGCAGACGCTTCTTGGCCCGGATCTCATTCATGGCCTCTTCAATGGAGCGTGTGTCCCTCTTGTTGGCCACAGGCACTGGGGGCAGACGGGAGGGTGGGAGGGCCTAGGAGCCCTGTGCCTCAGCCTCCCTCCCCTCCCCCCATCCTGTGCTCCTCTCCCCTGCCCTCCCAGCCCCCACTGTGGCCTCACCACAGCCGTAGGTCTTGTTGGCCTGAAGCATGTGGGCCGCATCCTTGGCTGCCCCCTTCCCAATGAGGTGGCTGTACTTGTCCTTGTAGTCGCTGGCAGGGCTCACCACCACAGGTCCCTGCTGGGCTGCCTCCTCCTCCTGCCGCTGGGCCAGCTCCTAGGGGTGTCAAGGTGGGGCACCAGAGCTCAGGGCCTGACCCCAACCCCTCCCAGGTGGGGGGCTGCAGGGCCCCAGGGACTGCCAGGCGTAACTCACCTTCAGCCTCCGTTTCTCCTCAGCCTTCTGGGGGTCCCACTCCTCGCCACGACGGTAGGAGTCCAGCTCTTCATCTGAGGGTGCAAACTCCTGGGAAAGAAGGAGATGATGGGGTCAAGGTTCCACATACATGTTTTATCTCGTTCCTCTCCCCCAGTGTGGGGCACAGGCTGAAAAGGAGAGAGGAGACAGCGGGGAACTCAGGCCTTTTACCTTTTTTTCTTTGGCAGTGCGGCGCGGCATGCGGGATCTTAGTTCCCCGACCAGGGTCGAACCCATGCCCCCCTGCAGTGGAAGCTCAGAGTCCCAACCACTGGACCATCAGGGAGGTCCCCTTTTTACCTTTTTGAAGATCATGACATAACGACATTCGTCATCTTCCCCAAAGGAGAAGGATGTCAGGCCAGCCACTTCCACCACATCATGTCTGGGAAGGGGGAGCGAAGGGGAAAGACTATGTAGAGCCACGAGGGGGCCCAGCGCCCTCCTCTGGAGGGTTCTCCCGTCTGGCCCTTTCATGCCTCCTTGGCCACCCATTTCTTGCCTCCCCAGCCCAGAGACACTCACAGTATGCTCCTCTCTATCTTGTTCATCGGCTGAAACTTTTTCTTGATCTGCCCACTGTCTTGGATGAAATCTGAGACCTCTTTCTCCATCTTGGTAAAGGGAAAAGGGAAAAATGTATGAGATGATGGCCCCATCCCAATATCCCTCTCCCCCGCCGCCGGGCCAACAGGCCTTGGCCTCCCACGCCTTTCCCAGCCGCCGTGCCACTGGCTTCTGGGTTTCACCTCTCTCAAGACAGTTTCCAAACAAACTGACTCTTCAACCTCCCAATTCTAACTTATTGGAAGTCCTTTCTGAGGCTGCCTTTGATCTCTCCATTTGTTCTCACCCGTTTACGAAACTCCACTTTCTGCTGTTTCTCTTGCTCCTGTAGTTTCTTCAGGCGGGCTGCCTGCTCTGTGGGGGGGAGAAATGGCAGCATGAGGCCAGGGGTGGAGGCATGGGTGGGGAGAGTTTGTAAGGCTTCAGGAGGGATCTCATGTCCACTGGGAGGGTGTCAGGCTAGGAAGGTAGGGTTACTGTTTATTTGCCAAGCATTTATTGATAGTTCCTCTATACCTGGCACTGTGCTAGGACCTGGAATACAAAGAGGATTAAGACATAGCTTTGGCCTTTAGGAGCTCACAGTTTACTGGGAGTAACAAAGATTAGAATCATGCTCAACCCCATTTCCCAACCCACTGGGGAAACCAACTAACAAACATTTATTTAATGCCTGCGACATACCAAGAACTATAAAGCACTTGGGGAGGTAACGAGAACAAACCGAGCCCTGGCCTCAAGGAGCTTATCATCTCATTGTCTGCATAGGGAAGGGGAAATTATTTAACTTCCTATATTTGTAACACCCCCACTTTTTACTTCTACAGCCAAGATGAAGCTGAAATGGCCAGTCTGACACTCTTCTCCTTTGGGAGTGTAGGTGTCTGAGGTGAGCTGTAAAGGGAACTCCCTACGCTTGGGTCTCACTGTCCCCTCTTCTCTCTTCCGCCATTTCAAATTCTTTATATCTTTAAGGCCCACTTCTTCCACAGGATCGGAATTCCTTCAGCTGCACTGAACCTCTTCCCATTTTCTTAATCACTTCATGTCTTTGCACATGTTGTTCCTACTGCTTGAAATGCTCTTCCTCCTCTTGCAAACTTTGAGATCCACCATGAGTCAGAGTTACTCACTTCTTCCTCTGGGGCCCAAGCACATTCGGTTCAGACACCCACTACAGCATGTGCTGAGAGATAACAGAGTGTAACTTCTGTCCTCCCTACCCCACTATGAGCTCCTAGAAGCTACAAACCCTGTTCATCTCCTATCCAGTTACTCTCTGTGGCCCCAGGGCCCCGATAGCTCAGGAGCTCTCCTCTCTCCCACCTCAAGGGCTCTGACCATCAGCACACCCCATATTGGTCACTGACTGTTCTCGAACTGGCTTATGAGTAATCTCTCTGCATCTGAGGAGGTGGCATAAGATTATGGTTAAGAACATAGCCTTAAAAGTCACACATGGGTTTGAAACCCCACCACTTAGTAACAGTGTAACGGCAAGCAACTGACTAAAACTCTGAACTTCAGCTTCCTAGTCTGTCAACAGCCGCTGGTGAACCCACCTAGTCAGTCATGGTGTTAAATAATTCCAGTTTCCAGGTCCCATTATGCTCCCTCCTTCCTCAGAGCTTTCAAATCTCTGCCTGGAGCACTGTACTCCCCTCTCACTTACTGACTTACCTATTCTTCACATCTCAGCTCACTGCAGACTAGGTTAGGACCCCTAGGTAGCCCCTCTCATAACAGTTATTTTTCTTTCAGAGCACTTATAAAGTTGGTTATTAAACTCCTGTGTGATCGCTTCATCAATGCGCATTTCATCGATGCTGCAGACTGTGGGCTCCTTGAGGGTACCCTGGCCCCTAGCAACCATTCAGTAAATATGGATGTTAGTTCGATATTAAGCAGCACTTGAGCCCTTTGAAGGCACCCAGGCTGCACCCAGGCTGCCCTGGCCTTCCTCGGACGGGTAGGGAGCCGGTGTCCTCCCCAAGGTAGTCAGTCATTCTGTCAGACTCATTCACACACCGCAAAGAGAGCAAGAGAGTCCTGCACCGCCCGGCGGGCCGCGCCCTAAGCTTGCAGCCCAACTTGAGCCGCCTGCTGGGAAGTTACTCGGAGAACACAGGCGGGGAGACCATGGCCAATCGGACCGGGCAGGGGCATTCTGATCCCTCCAATCAACATTCACGACCCGCCCGGGGATCTCGGGAATTTAAGGGTACAGATGAAATAAAGGTTGGAGGGCGGCCCCAAGTAGGAGGGGCATAAGAGCGCCCAAAGGATCCAGCAGCCAGTTAGAGGTGCTGAGGGTAGGGTGGGCTAGAGGAAGGTCTAACAAAACTTAATAGGTAGACCTTTAAGTTGAGGTGGCCAATAGGGGAGAGAGGACTGCGGATGGGCGTGTCCTGGATCCAATCGGAAGGGGACGAGGCGCAGGGACTCGAGCGCCGGGAGGTGGGCGGGGCCGAGCGGTCGAACTCACCCCCCACCCCCGCTCCGATCCGAAGGCGGGCTGAGGAACACCAAGGGGTTGGGTGGGGTTGAAGGCAGCCTACCAATCAGAGCACGCCACCGGCGGACAGACGGGCGCATCGGCGAGTTGAAAACAAGGACTGCGGAAGGCCAGGGTAGAAAAAGCCAGGGGCCTGGCGCTGGGCTTCAGGTAGCCAATCATCGTCCGCTAAGAACAGCGGGCGGGTCGGCACCCCTTTTAGGGACTCAGGGGGTCGCTGAAGGGGCCCGTGAGGGGGTCTTTCAAGGTTGAGAAGGCAGGGTCGTCCAAAGGGGTAGGAGTGCGGTCCTGAGAACCGGGCGAAGAAAGCCGGTTGTGAATTTGGGGTCCTCACCTCGGGCCTTGCGCCGAGTCTCCTGGTCACCGAGGCTGGGTGGCTTCTCCATGGAGCTCAGGATGGAGCCCAGTAGGTCCGCCATCTTGGGAGTGACTGAGAGGGGGCGGCGCGTCTTAAAGGGAAGGGCAAAATGCCTTTAAGGCCGGAAACACGTCGGAGGCGGAAAACCACGCAACCGCCCCGCCCGGCGCGGCTTAGATCCCTGCCCAGCGCGCCCGCAGCCTCCCGCCGGCCGAGGCCCCGCCCCCCGCAGACAGAGGCCGGAGGCTGGCTGGTGCAGCGATGTTTAATGGCAATTCGTAGAAACCAAGCCCATGCACAAGTAGAAAGTGCTCGTGGAGCCGGCAGGAGGCCCCCGCCGCGCCTGGAGCCACAAGCCCGGCCGTGCAGCCCTCCCTGCGGCGCCTTAAATAGATTCTTCACTATACTCTGTATGTTACATTATGTACAAGCACCCCCCCCCGGGGACGGGGCGGGACTCCGTAACGCGTTCCTATATACACCCCCCTTTGGCCCGGAGGTTGGTGGCCAGAGTCGGTCGGGGTGACTGGGGAAGACAGGGCCAGAAAGGGAGGAAACAGACGCAGACATGCGGAGTCGGGGTGGGGGCACGGCCAGCCCTGAAACACGAGGGGCGTGCGCGTAGCGAAGGCAGAGGTGGGACCGAGGCGGATACATTCAGAGACGCGTCGAACAAATAAATAAGGCAAGTCAGGAAGGGGCCGAGGTGGGTACAGGCACAGGGAGGGAGCTGTGGAGAAGGGGCAGGCAGGGCTCCGGAGGTTACAGCTGAAGATGCAGGTATGTGGGGCGTGGGTCTTCTGGAGCCAGGGACTAAAAGAGGGGGGGCACGACCCGGAGGGAAGAGGAGAAGGAGCCGGGGGGTGGGAAAGAGAGTTCAGCACTTCGGAGGGGGAGGGGGTGGAGACCGAGGACGGGCTCCAAGAGAAGTGACGGGAAAGCTGCCGACAGGGGGCTCCCCCTGCCCCAGAGAGCCCTGTCCCTGTTAAGACTGCAACAAGCGGCCCCCAGGGTGATGAGAAAGGCAGTGGAGAGGTCAGGTGGCCAGTCCGGGCTGGGGAAGCCCTTCCAGCTCCTGGTTCTGCTTCAATTCTCTCATCCTGCGGAGAAACAAGGAAAGGAGTCAGAGGAGACCCGCAGATCGGGGAGGTGGGGTGGGGGAGGTGGCAGGCCCAAATCCAGTGAGGGAAAGGGCAGCACCTGTGCCGGCAGCGACGCAGGAATCTCATGATCTTCCGGGCTGCCTGGTCCTGCTTCTTGGTGAGAAAGGAGCCTCTGGTGGAAGAAAGAAAAGTTGAGACCTCACAAGACACTCAGGCATCCCCTGCCCTCCGCCCCTTAGGGACCCTGGCAAGGAAAGGCAGGGGGGCAGGCTGATGAGTCGGGAGTCCACGGACAGTAGGCATGGACACAGTGGGTGGGCAGAGAGGGCCGGAGGGCTAGCGCCGTACTTGTTGCGGGCAGGCAGGGTGCCCGTGGGCCGGTGGGGAGGCCCGGGCCGGCGGCGGTAGGAACGGTAGTGCTGCTGGATGAGCACCGCCGCCCGGCGGCTCTGCTGAAACCGCTTCTGTTCATAGTAGCTTCGGAACTTGCTCTGGATCAGGATGGCCGCCTGGGTCATCTTCTTATAGAGTGCAAACTGCAGGAGTGGGGAGGAGGGGCAGGGGCTGAAATGGACAGAGACCCAAACCCCTGAGGGTCACCCCCAAGTTCAGTTGATGCATGTCTATTTCTCTAATCCACACGCTCATGGAAAGGCTGAATCATCACAGACAACCTCACACCCAGGTCTCACGCCTAATACCTTAAGTGCAATCCAGGTCAGCTTGTGGAGAGAGAAGGGGAGTTAGGGCCCTGGCAGCATTCTGGATGCTCTGGGCTGGAATGGGTGTGTGTGGGTGTGGGTTGGTGGGTATGCTTTCAAGAGAGGACGGTCTCACCTGCTTGTACTTCCGGTAACAGCGCTGGATCACAGCTGCTGCTACCTCCTGCTGCTCCTTCAGCCGCCGGCCCTAAGGGGAGGGAAGGAGGTCTCAGCACTTAACTGCCCACCTAACGGACATCTGACCTGCCCTTCCGACTTGCCTGGGGTCCCCTGACCCTTCACCCCATCCCAGGCCTGTGTGGATGACTGTTGTCCCTCCCCCAAGTCCTGGGAACCTATAATCTCCCCACTCAAGATTGTGTAATTCACCCCCTAAAACGCCCAGCCCCCTGACCTTGTACTTCCGGAAGGCCGTCTGGATGACTCGGGCTGCCTCGTACAGTTCCCGCTGCTCGTGATCCGATAGGGTCAGCAGGGCAAAATCACTCTCCATCTTGCCACTGGCGGATGCAGAGAGAAACTCTGCCCAGGAAGGTGCCGGAGGGATAGCCAGGCGACCCCGCTCAAAGGGCAGTTCGCTGCGGGGACAGGGAGAAGGGAGGCCATGGGGCATCTGCAGTCCCTCTTCTCCCACCTGGAGACTGCTGTGAAGGCACAGCCCCAGCAACAGATCCTGCAGAGTGACTTCAGAACTCAGCAGCCAGTGCCAATCCCCTTTTCAAAGGCCCTGGGGCCTGAGCCAAGACGGAGCTCTGGCCATGAGGAAGCTTCCTCCCTCCCTTCCTCCCATGTTCCTCTGAAGGATCTGGAGGCTTTGTCCTGAGCTGGTCACCTGGGAGGGGCTGAGCTGGGGAAATGGTCCACATTCTCCAGGTAGCTGGCCAACCAGGACATGGTCTCGCTGAGCCCCACGGCCCCTGTCCGCTCCCGCATTGGGGCTCCGGCCTCAGGCAGCCCGACAAAGTCCTCCCGTTTAATCCGCTCTGGTGTGGCTTCGATGATCTGCTTGGCCAGTGAGATCATGTCCACCTGGATGGAGGAGAAGCTGGGTGAGCCTCGAGGAGCCCCGACTGCCAGCTGTTCCGGCCTGTTCCAGCCAAGGCCGTAGCGTCAGTCCACTTCCTATCTTGTTCCTCCTCTCAGCACCAGACGATGAGGCCTCAGGGACGGCTGTCCCTGCTAACCCTGTCTTTCTCCGCCAGTGTTCCAGATTCATTTATACTTCTTGGGGTCCCACTCAGGAGTACAGCCCTCTGTGTTGAGGCATGGAAAACAGAGGCTAGGAAGGACATGGGGATTCAGAAGCTGGGCAAATGAAGGGCTTACCCTTCCAGGCTGACTGCCCACTGTCCCACCCGGCCTGCCCCATGCCAGCTCCCACAGTCCTGGCCATGCCCGCCACCCCGTCCCACTCTCCAAGAATCAGCTCAGAGCCTGCCAATCACACGACACCCTATTGAATGGCTCCAGCCTTGCCTTTGCTCCAGGCCTGAAGCCTGCGGCACTTCCTGCTGGCCACACATAAAGCAGCCTACCTTGTGGAACTGGCTACATTTTTTGTACTCCAGTGCTACCCAGTTAATCCATTAGCCTCTCTAAAGCAGATATGTCCCTAGTCCTAGCAGAGGAGTATGCTGCTGCACTTGAAGATTCACTCTCTCATGTGTTCCTTCATTCCACAAGACTCTCTTAGCTCTTACCCTGTGCAAGCCTCCCCATGCCCAGCCTCCGCCCCCTTGCCCCAGGTCATTGCCAGATGCTTCCATCTTGCCAACCTCTCTGCTCCTCACTCCTCCCAACTTCCTGCCATTGCTCTTGTTCCCCAAGAACCTTGTCCCTTCGTGGATCAACAAGTAACCCCTACAACCCAGCTCTAACTGAAGATATTCCCCAGAATTTTTAACCTCCGATGCCTCATGACTTCTGAGTCACAAGCTCTGACAGGAGCTAAGAGGAGGATAAACTTGCGTGTCCCTAAATGAGGGTAAATGGCCCCTTCTTCCCAAACTGCAGCCAGACTCTGATTCTGCTTCATGGAATGGTCGGCATCACCCCACCCTGTGCCCCACTCTACTTCTAGCCCTCGTAATTCCATCAGCATAAGCGGTACCGGGATCACATCCACAGCTGGTAGGCTGTCAGTTTCCTCTGGAGCAGCCCCACCATCTGGGGCCGGTGGGAGAGGAGGCGGTGAGGGTGGGGGCCCTTTGGGGTTGGTGGCTTCATAGTCCATGAGGAGTAGGGGGGCCTCTGGGGCACCAGAGGAGAGCTGGCCTGGGACCATCTCCATAGTAATCTCAGAGGTTGGCAGAGGAGCAGGGGGAGGACTCCCATCCGGGGCACTAGAATAGGCTGATGTGACGGAGAAAGTGCCATCCGATAGCTCTGAAGGTGAGGAGACGCTGCTCAGACCTGCGAGGTGAGGGAAGGGGGTGAGGGCAGAAGGCGCCACCTGCCCCCTTGCTGCTCTCAACCTCCCTGGCCTTGCTGCTCTTACCTCCCCATCCCCGCTGCCCCCTCTCGCACTCTGTCTCCCACCCTCTGGCTTTCCCCTGGCCTGTCCTCCCACCCACGGTCCCCTCTTAAACCCTCACCAGTGTCTGGGCTGGAGGAGGGTGGCGACAGGGCAAGCGGGGGCTCAGCTGAAGCGTCCTGTCTCTGCAGTTCCTCAAGACAGCGGGCGAGGCGCACGTGACCCCGGGAATGAGCCACGGACAGGGGCAGGCGGCCCAGAGAGTCGGGAATGCTCAGTGCCTGTCTGTTCCAACGGAAAAGGAGCACGGCAGCCTCCAGGTGGCCCAGGGCACAAGCCCACATCTGAGGAGAAGAGGGTGGAGGTGGAGGTGAGGCCTGGGGCCCGTCCTCACTCCTTCCCTGTATCCCTCAGAGGATCTTCCCTTTGAAGAACCATTCCCGTTTCTCATTGCCCATGTGCACTCAGGAACCCAGCATCCTCACCAGAGGAGTGCAAGAGAAATGGTCCACGTTGAGTGGGTCAACCTCTTGCTCTAAGTCCAAGCTTCCGGTCTCCACACTCCTGGAGGGTTTGGGAAAGGGACAACAGGGTCCAGTTAGGGAGAAAGGGTGCCCAGTAGAAACTTCAGAATCGAAGGGACTGGGAAGCACTAAGGTCAGTGGGATAAGCAGTCAAAGAGATTAATGAATGTAAGGAAGTCAAGAGATCAGCGTTGTAAGTCACTCCCCCAAGTGCAAACCCTCTTCCAGCCCCTCTTCCTTTCCACAGTGACCCCAGCTCCCATGGCAGGGCTCCAGTTCCTTCTCAGTCCCTGGGCACCCCCGCCCTGCACCCACTGGCCCCGGCTCACCGCCACTGGCTCAGCGTCTCGATGAGGCGGGCGTAGCCCTGGGCAGCGGCCAGGTGCAGCAGGCTCATGCCCCGGAAGGGGCTTCCATGGGCCAGACGTTCAGGACCCCTCCAGGTGGAACGTGGGATCATGCTCTCTACCAAGACTACCACCCGTGCCTCGAACCCGGGCCCCTGGCCTTCATCCTGTGGTGCACACACCCTTAGGTAGAGACCTGAGCATCCCCAGCCTGGGATGGCCTTAGCCGCCCCACGCCTGTCCTCTCAGCTTCCAGTTCTGCCCTCTCCCCACACGTCCCAGTCTAGGTTCCCACCACTCGGATCTCTGATGGCCCATCAGTCCTCCCAGTTCAAGTTCCTGGGTGTCCCCCACCCCCAACAGGCAGCTTCCTCCAGGTGCCAGACCTCACACCCGCTTGCTCATGTTGTGCCTTCACTTTGGGTCAGATCAGTGCCATATCCACAGATGACTTCTCCCCCCCAGAACTCAGAGTCCTCTCCCAGCCTTCTTCCCTCCGAGACCTGGGACCCCCAGAGCACTGAGCCCCAGCTCCCTGGATCCCCTCCCCCACCCTCTCCCTCACCTCCACCCTTCTTCAGGCCAGAATAGTCTGAAGCCTGTCATGCCAAGAGGGTGCCCAGAATAGCCACTCTTGCCGCGGGGCGGGGGTGGGAGCAGGATGACGTCAGGGAGCAGGCAGGAGGACTGGCTGGGGACTGGAGAGCGAGCGGAGTCACACACTAGAGCCTATTTCTACAGGAAGACCCTCCCCCTGCTCCCTACCGTCGAGTGCCCTCCTCATGGAGGTACCTGAATTGGAGGGGCATCAGGACCCTGGTAGGGGGCCTGCCCAGCTGCTGCAATCTCTGCCATCCGCTTCTCCATCTGCTCCAGTCGCTCCAGGATGGACATCCGGAACTGGTTGTCTGAGAGGGAGTGGACATGGGGGGATCAGTGGGCAGAGTCTAGGGGATGCCCTAGACACCAAAACTGGACCCTGTTCCAGAGTCTGGGTGGTGAAGACACAATCATATCCTTTCCTCCTCTCCAAACAGCGGCCCTTTACCCACCCACCTTCTGGATACAGCCCCCCAGGACCAGTCCTCAAACTAGGGGTCTTCATACTATCCATCGACCTAGGACCTGAATCCAGAACCAAGACTGTGTCCTTCAAGACACACAGACAGTAGGACTCCCCACAGGGAATCCAGCCCTAGCTGCCCCAGATCTCTCTCTCCCTCTCTCCCTCCCTCCCTCCCTCCCTCCCTCTCTCTCTCTCCCCCCAAGATCTCTCTCTCTCTCTCTCCCCAGATCTCTCTCTCTCTCTCTCTCTCTCTCTCTCTCTCTCACACACACACACACACACACACACACACACACACACACACACACACACACACACACACACACGGAATCCAGCCCTAGCTGCCCCAGATCTCTCTCTCCCTCTCTCCCTCCCTCCCTCCCTCCCTCCCTCTCTCTCTCTCCCCCCAAGATCTCTCTCTCTCTCTCTCCCCAGATCTCTCTCTCTCTCTCTCTCTCTCTCTCTCTCTCTCTCACACACACACACACACACACACACACACACACACACACGCTCCCAGCCTTCTTCCAGGTGACGGTTCAGTCCCTTCTTGCCCCAGACACTACCTCTGTAGTGGGCTGGGGCTCAAGGACTCCAGGGTCCCTCCTCTCTGTTAACCACTGCCCCAAAGAGCTCAGAGACTGTGATTTGAAAAGCACCACCCCCTCCTCCTGGCCCCCCGCAGCTGTCCACAAAGAGGATGGCGGGGAGGGGAGGTGACAGAGATGGATGGCCACGTCCATTCCTCCCCCCCCCCACCCCATGCACAAATGCACACGCGCACATGCACACATCCCAAGCTATATCTGTTCCCTCCTGAGATCACACAAGGACAAGGAGGGGAGGCAGGAGGGGATCAGAGCCACGGGGAAACAGAGAAACCGGTGCAGGCTGGGGATGTTCTGAGATGCCAGGACAGAAGGGCATGAAGGTAGAGAGGGGACAGTGGGGAGGAGGTGGAGAGGGATGAGCAGAGACTCAGGTGTGACAGGAGAGTGTGGAAGAGATAAACGAGGAGAGGAGAGAAAGGGCAAAGGAGAGCTGGGGGATGTACCAAACAGGCGATAAGGAAGAGGGGAAGTTAAGACAAGGGTCCAAGGAGAAATGGAAAGAAGAGGGAGGCAGGAGACCCACAGGAGAGACGGTAAAGCACAGATTAGATAGGGACAGGAGGAGACGGAGACAAGCAAACCTTGAGAAAGAAGCAGATGCGGAGAGAAACAATTCTGAAAGCCACAGGAGGGATAACCAGCAAAAGGGACAAACACAGTTCTCGATTTAAACAAATACACACACGTACACACATACATGTGTATATATGTGCACCTCTGTATAAGAAAATATATTAAAGGTGTTGTATATTACTGAGCAATGTTATAGTCAATTTTCATTTTCTACTTTGTGCTTTTCTGTAATTTCAAAATTTCCTATAATAAACGCCTATCTCTATAATTAGAGAAAAAAATGATAAGAAAGTTTAAATACGTGTTTAGGTACATATACACACTCATGTGTATCCCATGTATGTTGCTCTACACCCTGTTGCTGCCCCTCCCATCCTTTGAGATGCAGAGGACAGGACAAGCACTGGGACAAAGCTGGCTCCAAGATTTACAGGGAAGAGGAGGTGAAGGAAGTTTGCCGCCTCATTCAGAAATGACCAATGAAGCAGGAGCTGGGAAGAGTGGTAAAGCAGGCGCAAGGCAGTGGCTGCCTGAGTCCTGAGGGGTCTAGGAACATGACATGCTCAAAGGTTGTGGGGTCAGAGGGCTAGGTACTCACCGTCCAGTGACAACCAGTCAAGCTGAGTACTAGGCAGTGACAGGAATCGGCGGGCTCGATACTCAAAGAGCACAGAAGCAGAAAGGGGTCCCTCCCGCCCTGCCACCTGCAAAGACACCAGCCCAACCTCATGGGCTGGGGAGGGCAAGGATCAGCGAGGGGGCTCTCTTTCCTGGGCTCTTTCTCTGACCCCCTGTGTCAGGGTCACAGGTGATCATTTCACATCTACCTCCCCTACTCCCCCTGCTGTGGGCCCCAGAGGCTCCTGGCTTCAGTGGCCTTGGCACGAACTGGGGAGGGATTCCCTTCATTTGAGAACTTAATACCTACAATAGGCCAGAGACCCCTTGGGTTCCAGACCCTGTACTTCACGATGTTGTTGTTCAGCACCAAGGTATAGAAGCAGAGGATCAAGAAACACCTAAACTTATAAACAATTTGATGATGGTGAAATCTCTTGATTCCCCAAGATCAAGGTCCAGAGGTCATAACCCTGTTACTAAGATGTGGGAAGGAATTAGCTGCTCACCAACAGGGTCTAATAAGAGCACTTTCCCAGGGTCTCAATGTCTGTAGCCTTGAGAATGAAACCACCAGGTCCTGGACCCAAGACCAGAAGCTGAGATTCCCAATTCCTAGCTTCTCTGGTCTCAGCCCCTCTCCTGAAATCCACCATTTGAACAGGGCTGTTGAGACTGGGGGAGGACACACTCATAGACAGCAAAGCTGTCAACCTGTCACTCTAGTGGTCCTTAGGGTCCCGCAGCAACATTGCTGAGTGCCGGGTAAGGGGCAAAGTTGGTGGCAAAAGGGCAGAGATGAGCCTTGGCAATGACATCTAGACTGGGGCTGTCCAAAAGAACTTTTTCTCAGTGATAGAAACATTCTGCATCTGCACTGTCCAATAGGGCAGCACTAGCACGTGTGGCCACTGAGCACCCAAAATGTGGTTAGTGTGATGGAAGAAGTGAATTTTAGGGCTTCCCTGGTGGCACAGTGGTTAAGAATCTACCTACCAATGCAAGGGACACAGGTTCGAGCCCTGGCCCAGGAAGGGCATCCCACATGCCACGGAGCAACTAAGCCCGTGCGCCACAACTACTGAGCCTGAGCTCTAGAGCCCGCAAGCCACAACTACTGAGCCCACGTGCCACAACTACTGAAGCCTGCGCACCTAGAGTCCGTGCTCTGCAACACGGGACAGCCATGACAATGAGAAGCCCGCGCACCACAACGAAGAGTAGCCCCCTCTCACCGCAACTAGAGAAAAGCCCGCGCACAGCAACGAAGACCCAACACAGCCAAAGGAAAAAAAAAAAGTTAATTAAAAAAAAAAGAGAAGTGAATTTTAAATTTTATTTAATTTTAATTCATTTCAATAGGCACATGTGGCTAATGGCCACCATATTGGACAGCACAGGTCTACAAGCCAATGTCCTTCAGTCCCAAGACTGGTTGGAAGAGACCAACATCTCTCCCTTCTCATTCTCCCAAGAACTCCCTGGATTGGAGCCAGAGGGCCTGGACAGACATTAGAGACTCCTTGGGTCAAATGCGTGACCTTACAGAAGGGGAGGCCAAGGACCTAAAAAAGGAACAGACTTACCCAAGGTCACCAGTCAGCTAAGAAGTAGATTTCTTAGACCAGAACTAGACCTTCTGACACCTAAGCTCAGAGTAATCTGCCTGCCGGCGGACCACAGGGCTCAGCCCCAGGACTGGATGAGGTCCTTCCACTCTCAGGAACAACCCAACACATTTGTTCCCAGTGCTTCCTGGAAGTCCTAACTGTCCTATCTTAGTCCCTTCCCCTACCATTCCCAGTCCCCATACCGGGACAGTAGCAGCGTAAGACACCAGGCTGGACAAGTGAGGCTGGCACTGCGATGTGATCGAAGACGCAGGAGTAATGCTCGGCGGCCTCTGTCCAAGGTCCTGTGATGAGCACCTTGACCCCACCCTGCAGACGGAAGTCAGAGAGCAGTGCAACTGGAGCTCTCTCTGTTGATTATCCCTTCACTCTCACTCCCTCATTCATTCATTCAGACCCTGAGAGAGTATCTACTGTCCTCGGTACACCCCTGGGTCTGGGGTGCAGGGACTGGACAGGACCCAGTGGAGTGAACTCAACCCACTGTCCCTTCTCCCCACACTCCTGTCCTCTACCTGAATCTGCCAGAAATGGTGAACTCATTGCCTCCCCCAAGGCTACCAACCCATTTGCAGAAAGCTGTCACTGGAAGGAAGTCCTTTTCTCAGGCCCCCTCTGGACCCCCACTGTAGTTCCTGCTTTCCCTCCCTGGAGCAGCAAAAAGCAGAACTTGTCCACTGCTGAACACAGCCTTTCAGCTTCCCAAAGTCTGCAATCACATCCCAGGTGTATTTTCTCTTCTCCAGGCTGAGTTGTCCCAGTCCCTCCCCACCCCAGGAAACAGTCACCAAGGAATGAAGTGCCCTGGGGCACGTGAGGGACTCACTCAATCACAATTCCCAGGTAGGAGGAGGAGGGAGGGAGAAAGGGTTAGTCAGAGGACCTATGAAAATGGGAAAGGAGCTACACTCTATGAAAAATAGAGGTTGGGAAGAGAACTAAGCAGCCGTGGGAACTGAGGGAAACTAGGTCACAGACCACGGGGTAAGAGGGATGCAGGAGGGAGGAGAGAGGCCTGAGACTCACCTCAGGGTAGGACCACTCTGGGGAGAAGTCTGTGATGGTGCTAAGAGCAGGAGAGAGCTGGGGGGCTGGGGCAGGGCCACTCGGAGCTTCGTCACTGATGAGTTCTCCCATGAGGTCAGGGAATGATGAAAGACTGAAGGGCTCCAGTTCACTGGCCCCAGCAGCTCCTCCAAACAAGGCCTCCCCTCTTCCTACTCTGCCCGATGGCTCCAAGGGGGCAGGTGAGGGTGCGGGTGAAGGAGGGGGTGAAGGTACAGGGGGGGCAGCCCCCTGGGCCTTGAGCTCCTCCCCACTGCCATCATCCTGAATGAAGAAGCAGTTTCCTCTTCTCCCGCCTGCTCCGGGCTGTGGAGGGGGACCCCGAGCAGCTGCCTGGGGCTCCAGGGCAGCAGCGGGCTCTAGGGCAGGACAGGGGGTATGGGCGGCCTCTGTCTCAGGGAAGTCTGGGCTTACCCCCTGCCCTCCTCCATATGTCTGGCCCCTCTGTGGGCTGTTGAGAAAACGATCCGGGTCAAAGGCAGGGCTGGGAGGAGCTGGCGGGGCAGAGGGCTCAGAGCCTACGACTACAGCCAAGCTCATGGAAGGCCTAGGATCGGCCTGGGAAGCCAAGTGCCTGGTGGGCGTCAAGCCCCCAGTTCGCTGCTCCAGTCCCGTCAGGAGGAGGATAGCGGTGCCTCCTGTCGAAGAACCCCCTCGGGAGGTGGGAGGGCTAGGTCTGATCTCTAGGGGTTCCGCAAAGCCGGAGGAAGAGGAGGAAGAGGAAGAAGAAGATGGGGAGGTATGTGCCTTGGGGAGCTCTGGGGGAAGTGGGGCTACCAGTGGAGGGGGTTCGGGGGGATGGGGATGGGGGACAGAGGTCAGGGTTAAAGCTCGGGGCTCCACTTTGGGAGAGATGATGCGGTGTTTCGTGCTGCTGCATTTGTGGGTAAGGCTCCCAGAACCTGCAGTGGAAGGGGTGGTGGGGAGAGAAGGGATACGACACATCTTTCTCCAGCCTTCCCTTACTGGAAAGCTTTCATGCATTTCCTGAGATGTCACTCAATACCAGAGGTGTCATGCTGATTATGGCCACTGGGAGGCGGCAGAAATATTTCTCCTCCCCCTCCCTCCTGCTGGAGGAGCACTGTAGGAGAGGATTGAGGGCTTGGGGGAATAGCTGAGAGAAATAGGTAAAGGCATAGAAAAAGGACAAAAGAACAGAACCAAATGGGTAACAACTAAGAATAAAGCTAAGCCTGTGTGTAAGTGGTAGTGCTAGGGTGGCCAGGAGCTGCTATATGAAGAAAGCAAATAGAGAGCCTGGGCTGCCAGGAATCAAGTAAAAGGAACTCGGCAGTGTGCAGATGGGAAGGCCTCTGCTCATCTGGCCCATCTTTCTGGAACATGCAAAAGACATGCAAATAAGCATGCAAATCCCAGCTATCCCCCCTGGTGTGAGTAAGGGCAGCACACTAGGAGGGAGGGGGGTTCCAAGGTCAGGGGTTACTAACCAAGGCCCCCACTGCAGAGACAGGCATGAGTTCGGGGTGCAGGCTTGGTTGGGTGGGTGTCCAGGATCTGCTGCACCAGCTGCTCTACAGAGAACTCCTCTGTCCCGTTCCCACAGCTCCACTTGATGCCATGAACTAGAGGAGAGTTGGAGGGAAGTGCTGTGGGACCCCCACAAAATAGTCACCAGGGAACCTTGATGGCTCTTCCAAGCACCTGAGATGCTCTAAGACTTCTGGCCAGGTGAACAGAGGCCAGCAGCCTCAAGACGGCTCCGACCTGTAGCTCACAGCTGCCCTCCATATTCCAACACCTTAGATCACACCAGGGACACTGGTACCCACCCACCCACCCAGGAAAGACCCCTCCTGGCTTGGGGGGAAATGGTCACCCCACAGACTCCTGAGTATAGAACCCTGGCCCCTTTGGGAGCTCCCTATGTCCACTCTCCCCATTGAGAGCTGTCCTAGCCCTGCTGCCTTACACATGGGCTTCAGCTGTCCCAACAGCTCCTCCCGGGACCACTTGAGCCACTCTCGACGGTCGCTGCTGATGGAACAAAAGATGGGGCTGCAGCCCTTTCCACAATCCTCCAGGGCTGGGACGTTCAGGTAGTGCACAAGGACGATGTCAGGGTTCTGAGAGCACAAGGGTACATGCAGAGTGCTATGGGGTCCTGCTGCCCAGGGGTTCAGCCTCCTAGTCCTCACTTTCTTCCCAGGCACCCCCGACCTCACCCCCCAAGTTCTGGCTCTCTCCATCCCCAAACCCCTTTCTCTTCTTCCCAGTCTCCTTTTCCCGCTCAGAACCTAATCATCCTTCCACTTCATTCTTGCAGGCCCCCACCTCCCTCAAAGAGCCAGGTAGACTCTGTCTCCCTGAGCTCTTCCATCCTCACCTGGAGCAGCCAGTAGCAGCGCCGATGGAATGTGGGGACGATGGAAGAGTGAACGTAGCAGCCATAGAGACACTGCCAGGAGACAGGCTGGGGTGGGGGGAGGGCTAGTCTGCTCCCCAACTCTTCCTCTGTTCAGTCCCTTTGCAGGAATCCCAATCTTTCCACCAGTTCCTCTTTCACCCTCACCCACCCCCACCTATTCCCCACATCTTTCAAATCCCAGCACCCCAAGTCACCCCGGGACAGAGAGGAGGGAACAGTGGGGCCAGGGCTTTACAACAAGGACCAGATTTGCCATATGGGACTATCCAAAAATCAGAGAGCATGGCAACAACACATCCAAGATGAGGAGCAATGATTTGAGGGAAGAGAAACCTGTTCTTGGAGGGTCAGTACTCAGACCTCTGAGGGAAATGCAAGAGAAGTAAGGGGACTGGGCATCTGTGTCCTCCAGAGGGAGGTGTGGCCTAAGTCCTGGAGAACTGGGTCATGGAGGGAAATGGGAAGCAGAGAGTGGGCTAAGCAACCACCTAGTGGATCCAAAGTGAGTGAGAAGGGAAGAGTGACTGGGAGGGTGGTAGACAGAGAATGTCACCAAGCCCTGGCAGGGCTGGAACCCAACTAGCGGGGAGAAGGAGGGCCAGGGCAGGTGAGCTGGAGGCCTCGCTTACCTCCATGCCCTGGACCTTCAGCTTCATGTGGTCCTCTCGGGTGGTCTTCCCATCCTTCCGCTTCTTCCAGAGGTAACCATCTTTCCGGTATTTCACCTTCTTGCGGTTGTAGAGGATAATAGAGCCATTCTGAGGCCTGAGGAGGGAAGGATTGGCCTCGAGTTCTGTGTACAGAACCCAGGATCCCTGCCACTCCCCACCTTCACAAAATTTCTCACCTTGTCTTGGGTGCACAGGATAGCCACTCATCATGCTTCTCGAAGGTGATCAAGTAGGATGCAATCTCCTGCAGGAGAAGAGGCACTCAGGTGGGTGTCCCCTTTCCAAAGTCTCAGGCTGGCCTCTTGGTCTCTCTCATCTATACCTCGGGGATAACAACAGCGTCTGCTCTACAGCGTCCTTGGAGGACTGAATGAGATAATGCAGGACAAGTACTGAGCACGGTGCTTGGTTTGTAGGAAATACTTTGTAAGTGGTAGATAGTATCTTTACACAGGTGGATATGCCAAGGAGAAGCAAGCTACTACAAGATGCAGGGCTTTATACCTCTCTTATGATCTTCAAAGAGCCTTGAGAATGTCGACAGGCACAGCAAGACCCCCATTCACACTCCTCCAGCCCACCAGGCCCTGCTACGCCCTAATCCCCCAGGCTCCCTAGAAAACCTCATTTGTATTCCACCGTAGCCGCTCTGGAGGCAGCAGCGCACAGCGAGGAAGACACTCCAGCAGCTTCTTGGGTAGAAAGATCTTCAGGTGGTGGCTGTTCTCTAGAGGGGATGAGAAGGGAGGACTTAGGGTGCTGCTCCTGATATCCCTGTGATAATCCAGGGGAAAAGGGCCAAATCCAGAGCATGGGGCGGGGTGGGGCGGGGTGGGAAGGTGGGATGAAATGGTGACAAGGAGAGCAGGGACCCAAGAATTAGAAGGTCACCATCACTTGGGGAGAAAAAACGGCTGTGCCCAAACTGCGAACCTGGAGTATGAACTCACCAGCAACCTCGGTGGTGTCCTTGGTATTCATGGTGAGGGCTCCAGGGGGCAAGGTCACCCCCGGCCTGAGGGGCCGGGGGGAGGGGGAGTCTGTGCTGGGAAGGGAGAGAACAAGGTCATGGCAGAAGCCTCCTCACTGTCCAGGATGAGAAGGATGAGGTGGGAGACCAGGTACAGAACTGGGTCGCGATATCTAAGAAAGATGAGGAAGCGAGAGGAAGGGACTGGACCATGATGTCAGAGTACAGCCAGGGAATGGAGGAGAGGGAAAACCCAGACATGGTGCCAGGAACCAACCGAGTGGGAGACACAACAGAACAGAGTAATCAGGAAGAGACCGGCAGGGTGGGGGAGGGGAGAAGGCCGGCGGGGCTGGCGTTGGGCTCTTGCGAGTCTGAGGCTACGGTGAGGTCAGGTCCTGGGGCTGGGACTCAGAGCATCCGGTTCTTGGAGGATGCTTTGGCAAATGAGAGCCTGGATGCTGCGGGGAGGGCAGGAGATCTAAGTCCGGGTGGAGAGCTAGGCCTTAGAAGACACACCCTGAGTTACTTCTCTATTTGATTTTTTCGAAGGTGAAGGGCAGATCTTACAACTGATCTTAACCTACATCCTTCCCTCCAGATTGGTCAGGGCCTGGTAGAATCTGGGCTAGACACCAGGACCCAGCTACCCACCCTCAGGACAACCCATCCTCCATCCTGAGGCTGACCGCCCTGTGCACCCCGCCGCACCTCTCTCCCCAAAGCCTCTGCCTCCCTCGGCCTCCAGACCTACTCTACTCCATCTACCACTCTGGCTCCAGCCTGAGCCCCCACCCTCCTGGGGGAACAGATGGAGGCTGGAGGATGCTCTCAGCGCGGGCTCCACCAGGTGTCCGGGGATGGGGAAGGAGAAGAGGCCCGTCCGAGCTCGGCTGTGAGCACTGGAGCCTGGGTTGGGGTAAGGACTCCGCCCTAGGGCGCAGGTGCGCAGTCCAGGATGGGGAGCCGGCCAGGGTGCGAAGCGGGCCCGGGGGCGACCCCCCCACGGCGGGGCGGTGGTCCCCGGAGACGCTCCGAGGTGGGAGGGTCCCGCCTCCCTCCCGCATGGAGGGATGTCCTGCAGGAGATGCGGAGCAAAGTCCGCGGACGCGTGGCGGGCAAGGGGCAGTGCGGGTGCCGGGGTGCGGGGGTCCCCGGAACGGTCCTGCCCGGCAGGTCCGCCGTGGGGCCCTGCGCCGAGCTGCGCCCCCTGGCGCGGGGAAGGAGGACGGAAGCGGGGAGTGGGGGCGAACCGGGAGAGGGCCGGTGGTCCCCGGCGCGGCGCGCAACGTCCGGGCCGGTGGAGCTGCGCCCCCTGGCGCGGGGGCGGAGAGGCGGGCGAGAGGCCCCGGATCTTACCTCCCGGGGTCCCGCGGGTGACGGCGGCAGCGGCCATTCTACCCCACACCGACCCCCCCCCAGCGCCGGCTGACAGCGGCGTCCGACGTCACTGCGCACGGGGCGGGGCCTCCCAATTAAGGGGATGGGGGTCGGAACGGGAGCCTGGGGTCAGCACACGTAGGGCTCTGGGCGGGGCGCTGGCTGGAGGGACTCGGCTTCCAGGGCCCCGAGCCAGGCGGAGGGACGGACTGCCGGGAAGTCCCGGAAGGGGCAGCAGCGCTGAGGGGCAGGATGCGGGGTCCTGGAGGCGGAAGCTGGGCCGATTGACGTGACCTCGGCCAGAAGAGTGGGGCGCGGGCGGCCGGCAGCGCCGGGCGGGGAACGCTGGAGCCGGCAGGACTTTTTTCGGGCACAACTCCTTGAATTTGGGGGACACAGCCCGACTTTATTTTAGCGGGGTCCTCACGAAGGTGAAAGGAGCCCTCGCGCCCCACAAGCCTCTTCATCACTACTTCGCGGAGAGAAAGACAACTCCGGGCTCAACTTGCTTGCTTTTTAATAACAGAACAAGAAGAGAACACAGCGGCAGGGAGCCGGCCTGCGGGACGACAGGCCTTGAGGAGCTCCTGTGAGAGGGCCGGGTAGAGATGGGAGGCCAAGGGAGCCCCGTTCGTGCCTAGTTCAGAGGATGGGAGAGGAAAGTGAGAAAGGTCAGGGAAAGGGGGAATGCCTTGATGTCATAAATGCTGGAGATTCCAGCGCCCAGAACTAGTCGTGGGCCCTGGAGGACGCTAGCATCTTGGGCGTGGCCGGTTTCTCCTTACTCCTCAGACCGCAACTCCACCCCCCAGGGATTGTAAAGGGGGTCCCTACTGGCTGTGACAGTGCTGAAGGAGGCCAGAGAGCTCGGCGGCCTGGAGAGACAAGACCCCTCCTGGCCCAGGGGACTCCAGGGAGACCAAAGCAGCTGTAAGGATGAGAAATTGAAGGGAAAAAAAAAGGAAGAATCAAAAAATAGGTCTCTCTCCAGATTTCCTAGTCCCCAAACCCAGGCACTCCCAAGTCTCTGGCTCTCGTCTACTTTATTTTTGTTCCTCTCAAATCCAGCTATCCAACGTGCCTCTTGGCTCCCGCTGTCTCTCCATGCAAGACCAGGCATCCACATCACCCTCCACCACCCCACCAAGTTCCTGTTCAACCATACCTGGGCCCTGCCAGGAGCGAGGAAGTGCTCCTCTTCCCGTGGAGAGTTTGCCCTCTCCTCTTCCAGACCAGGGTGTTCGGCGGTGTTGGGGAGTCCACAGCCATCGCCGTCAAGCACCAGGGGCTCACACGCAGCCCTAGAGCTACCCCACTGGGCCTTCTTCAGTCTGTGGAGACTTCAGACTTAGGAAAGAGGTGCCTGGAGGCCAGGCTTCCTGTCTCTCCATTCTTCACCTTTCTGCCCTGAAATACTTCCTGCTGGGACCCAGGAGTGTCGTCATCTGACTTCCAACTCTCCACTCCCAACTTTCTGCTCCCCTCAGACTGAAGTATTTTCAGTTCAGGGGCTCAGGAGGTGACCTCTAGCTCTGCACTATCCTCCAGTTGTATGGAGTGCTTTCCTGTCTTCAGTGACCTGGTTTCCACTCCTTTCGGCTCATGTGGCTCATCCCCCATCCCTTAGTTCCCTCCTCCTTCCCATATCATAGAAATTTTGCTTCAATCTCACCAAGACCATGGCACATTCCCAAACAACCTCCAATTCCTTCAAAGCTCTCCACCTCTTTAGTTCAAACCGTCCTGTCCCCATACCCTGTTTGGCTCCCAGAGCCCAAATGTCTCTCCTTACTCATTGATGATTCTCTGTCGCCTCCTTAGATCCTCCAGGTGATAAGTGACAGCCCTTACCCGGGCTGGGACGCCCCCAGATCCCTGCTGCATTCCTGCCAAATGTGGCCTCCTTCTCTTTCTTCTGCAGAGCACCTCAGGGGGTGGGAGCCCCTCAGGGAGGTACAGGCCAGGCTGGGAGCAACCAGTGGCTCTCTGTGCCAGAGAATGGGAAAAAGGAGCTAGAAGGCAGAACTGAGTCTCTCAGGGGAGCTGGGACTGAAATAGGGAGTCAGGGGTCTTGGGAAGCCCAGATCACAAAAACATAGCTGTGATCTGGAAAACATGATGACTGATTCATAGGAAGGAGGGCCTGGTCAGTGCACTGGCTAGGGGACACCAGAAGAAAGGGGTAATAAGGAGAGCTGGGGCTAGGATAGCAGTGGATGCAACTTTAACCGAGAGGTGTCAAAGGGCAGAAAGTTTGTCATACCAGCAGGGGTGGGATGTACTGTTCCTCCATCCAGGTGGGGCTGTGAAGCACAAAAAGGGGGCTAAGTACAGAGAGAACACCCCCATCCATACTGTTTCTCTAACAACCTCTCTCAACCACCTATTTGGCATTACGAGCTAAAATGTCCATCAGCTGGTGGGGCAATTATCCCCAGACTACAGCTTATTGCTACCATAAGGCTTTATGGTAGTTTAAAATTGTAGAGCTTCCTCTCCCTACCTCCAGTTAATCCCCATTTTCTCCATTTCTACCCACCTGGGCCTTTGACTAAGGTTGTCCCAGAAGGTGTCTCCATAGCGCTGGGGCGTCAGTCTGAGGCTCCGGGAAGGCAAGCTGGGTGGTGGAGATCGGCTGACCACCCTGGAACACCTGAGGTGAGAACAAGATAGGCTCAGGTCTGGCTCTTCCCTTACAGCATCTACTCACTCCAGGAATTTAGGAGTCTTATCTTACTACGGGACCATACAGCTGCCCAGGCTCCCTCAGGCCTTGTCCTCCCTTATCCATTTTAGCTGAGGAAGGTGGTGAGGCCTTTGATTTGAAAGGAGATTGGAGCTGGAGTGAGCATGGAGATTAGCAACTGTTTGAGCTTCAGATCTCACTGAATCTCAAACGAGTACACCTCACAACGAGGGAACATCATATTGAGCAAGCAGGACTGTCAAAGACGAAGGCCTAGTGATGCGACAGGTTCCTTTTAGTCAATGCAAGTATCCAGGAGAGCAGGGCCTCTGTTCACCCCTGCTTTATCTCCCCATCTCAGAAATACTAATATGCTTTAGGTAGGGAGGGGTGTGCAAAGCTGTTTGAGAACAGTTCTCATCACTCCTAAAGCCCCCAGACTGACTGATGTCTGCTCTCCTGCTCTCTAGAAGTGTCCTAGGGCTTCGTCCTTGGCACTTTATCTTCTTTATCTCCATTCCTCCTTAGGTGATCTCACCCAGGCCATGACTTTATTTATTATCATCTTTTTAAATTGAAGTATAATTGATTTACAATGCTGTGCCAATCTCTGCTGCACAGCAAAGTGACTCAGTTATACACATTCTCTTTTTTAAATATTCTTTTCCATTATGGTTTATCACAGGATATTGAATATAGTTCTCTGTGCCACACAGTAGGACCTTGTTGTTTCAGGCCATGATTTTAAACCACCAATGTGCTGATGACTCCCAAATCTGTATTTCTTGCTCTGGCTCCTCCCCTGGACTCCAGACTTGCAGGTTCAACTGCCCACTCAACAACTCCTCCCTAGCCTTCCCCATCTCGCTGAAAGGCACCCCAAATGCCCAGTTGCTAGAGCCAAAAATCTGGTATGCCTTACTTCCCTCACCTCCCATATCCAATCTATCAGCAAGTTCTGTGAAATCTACATCTAAAATACACTAAAAAAAAAGAAAAAAAATCATTTTTTCTTTTGGCTGCCCCACACGGCTTGTGGGATCTCAGTTCCCCAACCAGGGATCAAACCCAGGCCCTTGGCAGTGAAAGCACAGAGTCCTAACCACTGGACTGCCCAGGAATTCCCCCATAAAATACACTCAAATTTGACTACTCCTCACTATTTCCACTCCCACCATCATATTCCAGCTCATCTTCCCCTCTCTACAGAGATAGCCTCCTCCTCCATTCCCTGCTTCCACCTGAAGCCCTCAATAATCTATTCTGCGCAGAATAATCTTTTCAAAAAAAATTTATTTACATTGGCTGCACCAAATCTTAGTTGCAGCATGTGGGATCTTTAGTTGTGGCATGCATGCAGGATCTAGTTCCCCCATCAGGGATCGAAACCGGGCCCCCTGCATTGAGAGCATGGAGTCTTACCCACTGGACCACCAGGGAAGTCCCAAGAATAATCTTTTTTAAATGCTTATGTGAAATGATGTATGGTTTAAGATTTGCTTCAATATAGTCTGAGTAGCAGGAGGCTAAATGGGTGTATCAATAAAAAGATTATCTATGTAATGATAATTACTGCAGCTGACTAAAAAGGATACTCCAGGTTCATGATTACTGTTTTCTCTACTTCTGCAGTTGTTTGAAATTTTCTGTAATAAAAAAGTTGAAGAAAAAAAAAGAAGGTCTGCTTATGTCATTACCTTACTTAGAACCTTTCTACTGTCCTTAGAATAAAATTCAAACTCTTTTCAATGGCCTATAAGATCCTATAGGTCCTATATGATCTGGTCTCTGCCTGTCTGACTTTACTCCACTTTTCCCTTAATCACTAAGTTTCAGTTATGCTAACCTGCTTCCTGGTCCTAGAAGGTAGCAGGCTAGTTTCTTTTTGGGCTTTTTTTTTTTTTTTTAAACCTCCTATTCCTTCTTTTGCTCCCTGGTTCTTATCAGACTGGCTCCTTCTCATTTTTCAGATCTCATTTCAAACTCACTTCCTCCTCCTCTTCCACAATCACCCTATATAAACTTGTGTCTCCAAGACAGTCTGTTTTACATTATGTTGTACGTCTATTTTACATTATGTTGTACGTCTATTTTATTTTTCTCGTGCACTTATTACTATTTGAAATTATATTTATTTGTATGCACATTCTATCTCCTTCCCCTAGACTGTAAGCTCTATGAGCAGGACCCCTATGTTCTAATTGCTGAATTCCCGATGCCTAATATACAGTGCCTAGACCATTGTAGTGTTCAAAAGCAATTTGCTGAATAAATTAATAAATCACCAATCCCCTGAGACCAGGCACTGAGCTTCTTGTTCCTTATTTCCTACTCTTCTTAGGGAAGAACCCAGGCATGCAATCTTCCCTCCACCCCACTGGGTGGGGAGGACTCACTTGACAAAAGGGATAAGGTTGTCTCCATCTTCCTGTGCTTGCATGACTGGACTGGGCTGGGTGGCTGGACTGAATCTCCTCATTGGTGCTGGGGGGATAATGGAAAATGAATCATTCACTCACATAATGGCTGTAGGAATGAACCTGTAGCAGGTCTAGAGATTGGAAAGAAGATGTTATCAGGCCAGAAAGAAAGAAAGCGAGCTGAAAAGGTATTTCAAGTACTGAACATTTCTATTAGCTGAACATACAAGTTCAAGATGGCGGACACAGGAAATGTGGATGTGGTAAAAGAGAAAAGAGAAAATAAATGTTCTGAAGCCAAACATACAGAGTAAGTGAAACTTACAGATGGCAGTGGAGTGAATTAACTGGCAACATGGGATAATGAAATGAAAAAGGGTGACAGGTGGGCTAGATAGGGCAGAGGCATTTGGGGATAGTCGGTACAGAACTGGTGGCTAGGGTCAGATAGAGAATTCATGGTTGGTAAATAAACCAGGTATGGGGGATTAATAAAAGGTAAGTGTGGACAGAGTGGTCAGTTGGTGACAAGGAGGAGGCGTTGGGAATGTCTGTAGGTGAAGAAGGTGAGCAGAGAGGTCAGTTACACAGAGCCAGAATTCTGTGTCAGAATACACACAGCCAAAGGTGACCTGACAGCCAGTGGGGGGTTGGCAGAAAAGAATGTTAGTTGAGTTAGGAGAGTGACTGTAGGCCGCATAAATGTCAGAAAATTGGAAACTGTTGCAGGTGAATAAGTATTTATCCAAAGGCAACTAAGGATGGGCTGAGAAAGGAGTTAGGCGAAGTGAAGAATGGAGAGAGGAGTATTTAGAGCTGAGGTGGCAAATGCCGTAGTTAAAATCTGGTTGAAAGGGCAGATGGGGTCTAAATTGGATGTCTTGGGCCAGAGCAGGGGAAGCTGGACTAGAGGGCAGGTGGAAGCTGAGGGGCATTCAGACCTCAGGTAATTGGGTCTAGGTGGGTGACCCAGATCTATGAGGAGAATGGGCCTAAGGAAGCTAGACAGAGGACTGGACAGTTGGCCCGGGGGCAGCCAAGGCTGGGAGGGCAACCTGAGCCTGACAAGGCAGCTGAGGACCTAAGGGGTCCGGCTGGTCTGAGGAGTTGGCCAGAGCCTGGGCGTCTTGGGCGGGTGGGTCCCTGCCTGGAGGGAAGGCCAGGCCTTAGTGGGCTCAGGGGACCTTAGTAGGTGGACTGGGGCGTGGGGAACAGCTAAGCCTGAAGGCACAATTGGGGGCCTGAGGAGTCGATGTGGCCCCCAGGTGGTGGGCCCGCGCCTTAAGGACTGCCTGAGGCCCGCGGGGGGCCAGGCTGGGTAGGCAGGGGTGGCCTGGGCCTGAGAAGACTCCCAAGCCTGAGGGGACGACCCGGGCCTGCGGGGCCTGCCGAACGTGACGGCCAGGCAGGGACCCAGCGCCCGGGTGGCCATACCGCCACCGACTGCATTTGGCCACGGAACCTGAAAAAGCTGCGCGGCGAGTTCTAGAACTATACGCCGGGCGCAGAAGAGGAGCGAGGCGGCGTCGGGCGCCGAGGGCGGGGCCGGCCGGCGCCGCGCGCCTGGGGGCGGGGCCTGCGCCGAGCCACCTCCTGGGCGGGGCCCTGCGGGCGGGTCCGACCCCTAAGCGCGCCTCCGACGGCGGCGACGTGCGCGGGTCCGGGTCCTGGGTCTCCTACCTAGGTCGGCCTCCACTTTTCCCGGCTCTCTGGGCGCTGGCCACCGTCCCGAGTGCTTGCGTCCTACTCGCCCTCCCGTGTCCGCAGCTCGGTTACCCCGTCTCCGCCCGGTGGGCCCCGCAGTCCTGGGGACATTGCCCCTTTAACAGCTGTCCGGGTCGCTGCCTAGCCCTTCTCGGGACGGCGCGCGCCCGCCCGCCCAACCGCGCGCGCGCGCGCGCCCGCCGGTCCCCCGCCCCTTGCTCCCGCCCCAGCTCGTGCTGCCCGGGCGGGCGCCGGCCGCTGGCGCCGCTACTGCTGCCGCCCCCGGGCCGCGAGTCCGCCGCCCGCCGCCCGGGGACCCGGCGAGGGGCGGGGGCAGCCCCGAACCGGCCCCGGATCGCCCCCGCTCCTGTCTCACGCTTCCCGGAAAGTTTGTCCCTTTGCACTCTGCCCAGCCGCTCCGGGAGCCCCGCCGCGACGAGGTGAGAGCTGTGGGAGAGGGGGGGTGAGGGAGGGGACGCCCGCGGAGGAATGTGCCGGGCCGGGGGGCGGGGAGCCGGGGTCCCGGTTTTCACCACCCGGCGGGGGCCGGCTGGCCGCGGGAGCCGGGATCATGTGCTATTTGTCCCGCGGAGGCGCAGAGAGGTGCCAGGCCCGGGGCGGCCGTCGGTTGGCTGGACCGGAGGACACTGTCCGCATGGCCGCCCAGAAAGGCCGGGACGGGGGCCTGTGTGAAAACTGCTGGGTGAGCAAGGTGCAGGTGGCCCTAGGTCCCCTTTCGGGTCGCTCGGCCTCACCCCAGCCGCGGCTCCTCCCTGTACCCCACTGACCCGTTACGCTGCACCAGCCGACCCCTGTACCTCTCTCCTTGTCCATTACCCCGCCATCCACCAGCAGTGCTACCTCATTCCCTGCCCCGTTAGCCACAACGGCGTTACAATTGCGTGTCTCCATCAGTGTCCTTTCCCTCCCGTGGTCAGGCTCTGGGGGTCAGGGCTGTTCTTCCTGAGACAAGTGTCTGTGGTTTCAGCTACTCCCTTCCTGTCCTGGGACAGACCAGCCCTCTCACCCCTCCCATGCCCTGGCCAGAAAGGCTGGTGAGGTGAGGCCCAGCAGGACAGGGGTTTGAGGCCCTTTGGGGCCACAGAAGGGGGCTCAACATCTCTGATTTCTCTTCACAACCCTCTCACCCTGTTGTCCATGGGTGTGGGCTGCTCAGCCTCTCCTCCCAGGGTGTGGGCAGCGGATCACCCACATTCCTGGGCTCCAGCCTGGCACTTAACCCCAGGGCAGTGGATGCCATAGCACTAGCCCCAGGCTGGAGCTGGGACCTGCCTGCTTCCTTACCCTTCTCTCTCTCTTCATGGGGATCCTACTGCTATTCTCCCTTCCCATAAACACAGGTATTCTGGATCCTCCAACAGAGGACCCTGGTGGTTGGTAGGATGGTTACAGGATGACCCCACCCTCTCCTGCCCGTTGTCCTGGATCCTAAGGAGGAAGTGCTGGGGGCTGGTCAAGGGGTTTGGGGCTTATAGGCAGGCCCTGTGGATCCCAATTCTGGGCTGTACCTCCAGCCATTGGACTTTGCCCATCAGCAGTCCCTCCCTCTGTGTGGAGGTTATGGACCCTAGGTGGGAGCTGGTTTCTACTTCTCCCTAGCTGACCCTGTGCGGGAGTTTTAGGGCAGGTCTTATGTTTGGGATTTTCTCTCATCTTGTTTCTTTTCTGGGCTTCCAATTTGTGCTTTTCCCCTACCTGTTTAACGTTTCTGTGTTTGGTGTCTTCTGTGTGTCCCCTTCCTTTTCTTCTGTTATTTCCTTCGTAGCATGACCTCAGTCTTCTTGTCTCTCTCATTTTTTTGGTGTTTGGGACTTTCTGCCTCTCCTCTCCCTGCTTCCCACCACCCTCAGTGTCTCTGCCCATGTGTCCCTCTCTCTGAATTGCTCTCTGTCCACCTCTTTCTCTCTTCTCTCTCTGAACGTTCAGTGCACTTGTGAGTGACGAGGAATAAGAATATCACTGTCCCTGCCCTTGGATTCACATTGCATTCGACCACTCCAGAGGAACAGCCATCCTCACCTTTCCTAACATTACCCCCCACCCCTTGTCCTCCAACCCTGGAACCCCAGACACACCTCTGGAGCCACGGGTGCCTCCTAACCACTCTTCCTCCGCAACCAGGGTTTCCCCTACAGCCCCAGCTGGCGTGGCCAGGCCCCCAGTGTAGGATGGGGCTCCTCCTACGAGGGCCGGTGGCAGCCAGAACTGATACAGCCCCCCTGGTCTGGGGCCAGGACACCAGGTAACTCTGGGGTGACATCCCAGGTCCCTGCTTGCTGGGGAAAGGCTGGGGAGAGAGGCAGGAACACCTCCGGGAGTCCCTGAGGAGAGTGCCATTGGGGAGGAAGGCCAAGGAAACAGAAACTGGGTCCTTGAGGGGCTGGGTAGCCGGTGAAGGGGGTGTGGAGAGACTGGTTCCTGGGAGAAGTTGGGAGGCAGTGGGTCCCCCAGACACTGCCTCCCAACAGCTCTGACCTCCTGTTCTGTCTCTGTCCTCCAGCTGAGGAGGGTGGGAGTATCTGGAGCCATGGCTGGCGCCTCGGTGAAAGTGGCAGTGAGGGTTCGGCCCTTCAACGCCCGTGAGACCAGCCAGGATGCCAAGTGTGTGGTCAGCATGCAGGGCAGCACCACCTGTGAGTGAGTCCCAGGGGCCCGTCTGGGCACAGGCAGGGCAGCCCGGGCCCACTGTATGGGCCCGTCCTGGCGGGCCGAACCAGGAGGAGGGCTGTGCTGGGCACGGAGCAGGTGCTAATGGTAAGGAAGGCGGCTGGGACAGGCTGGCCTTTCCGTGCTCCCAGTCCCTGGGAGGGGGAATGTTGGCCTGGAGCCCTCCATTGCCCAATCCAGGGAGGCAGCTGGGAGGGGGGCGGGTCCTGGGAAGCCAAAATTAGCTTTGGTGGCTGGAGGGGGTGGGGAGTATTAAAGGGGAGAGATGAACTAGGATAGAGGTGGGGAGTGGAACACCCGGCCTCTGAGGGCTTGTGGGGAGTGGGCAGCGGTCGGGAGTACCTGACCTTGGCCTTTGTTCCTTTGCTTTCTCAGCCATCATCAATCCCAGACAGAGCAAGGATGCCCCCCCCAAAAGCTTCACTTTCGATTACTCCTACTGGTCACACACTTCGGTGAGGTTGTTAGGTTGGGGGAAGAGCTAAGCGAAGAGGGACGGGGGATTCAGGTCCTGGGGAGGCGGCATTGCTGGGAAATAGGACCTCCAGCGAATTGGTTGGGAGGACCAGGCCCTTGGGTGGGGGTGGGTAGGACCCTGAACTTGTGACTAGGACCAGGTTGGGGGAGGCAGAATCCCTGGGATAATTTAGGGCTGGCAGGAGACTAGATAGGATCCTCAGGGATGATTAGGACTGTGATCGGGGTGGGGGCACATACCAAGGACACAGTCATCTAGGGTTCCTGCTGTCTTTCTTGCCCCCCTTTCACCTAGGCCGAGGACCCCCAGTTTGCATCTCAGCAACAGGTGTATCGGGATATTGGAGAAGAGATGCTGCTCCATGCCTTTGAAGGCTACAACGTGTGCATCTTTGCCTATGGGCAGACGGGGGCTGGGAAATCCTACACCATGATGGGGCGGCAGGAGCCAGGGCAGCAGGGCATCGTGCCCCAGGTACACTCGGGCCTGGCAGGGCGGCCAGGGCTGAAGCATCTTCAGCTGCCCCTGGGGGAGCAGGCTGGGTTCCAAGCGATGTGGAGCAGAGACCTGGCTCTCTGAGGTTGTTAGTAATAGGGAGGGTGATGGGGGATGAGGTTGGCTCCGACCTGGACATCAGGGCCAAGAAGGCTCAGTGAGAACAGCCACACCTTTGGCGGCAGAGCGCCCGGGGCTTGAACCTTGTTTCTATCACTTACTGCTGTCTTACCTTGTCTCGTAATTACTTGTGAGTGTAGTTCCCATGCAGGCTTGTGTACCATAGTCAAGGTGTTTACTGTAGGAAAAGCCAGTTGTGGATAACTGAGAGTTGACCATAATCTCCCTGACTGTAGGATAGTGACTTCGCATACAGGCTCCGGGTTTGCATTTTGGCTCACTGAATACTAGCCTGTGACCCTGGGCAAGTGTGAACCTCTCAGAGGTTGCTTTCCCATCTGTAAAATGGGAACGATCCCAGCTTTCCCTTGGGGCTGTGGTAAGGGTTAAACAGGGTCACTTGAGACCTGGCCTGGCCACAGGTGTGCCATGAACAGCAGCATCTTTGTGCTTCTCTGTGTCCCCCTCCAGCTCTGTGAGGACCTCTTCTCTCGTGTTAGTAAGAACCAGAGCGCTCAGCTATCCTATTCTGTGGAGGTAAGCCCAGGTCTTGGGAGGGGGCTGGGAGGGGAGCCACAGTGTCCCCCTGGGTAGCGAGGAGGTGGGCAGAGCGATTAAGACCAAGTGCAGCCTCTGGAGTCAGGCAGCCTGGGATCTACTCTAGGCTTCACCAGTTAGTGACTGTGGCTTTGGGCAAACGATTTCTCTCTCGGCTCCTGAGTGTGTTTATCTGAAATGTTAATGATCAGGGGTCCCCTCCTAGGGTTGTTGGAAGGCTCAGTGAGCTTGCACATGTGAAATGCTTAGCAACACATAGTAAACACTCAGTGTAGGTTACCTGCATTATATCCAGCGGAGTTCAGGTTAAGTTTCACGTTGGGTATGGTTGTTAGCTTTTTTACTTTCTAAAAAAATTTATTTATTTATTATTTATCTTTGGCTGCATTGGGTCTTCGTTGCTGCGCGCGGCTTTCTCTAGTTGCATCAAGCGGGAGCTTTGTTGCGGTGCACGGGCTTCTTGTTGTGGTGGCTACTCTTGTTGAGGAGCTCGGGCTCTAGGCACGCGGGCTTCAGTAGTTGTGGCTCGCGGGCTCTAGAGCGCAGGCTCAGTAGTTGTGGCGCACGGGGTTAGTTGCTCCGCGGCATGTGGGATCTTCCCGGACCAGGGCTCGAACCCATATCCCCTGTATTGGCAGGCGGATTCTTAACTACTGCGCCACCAGGGAAGCCCAGCTTTATTACTATTTATCTGCTTCTCCCGCTCAGGTGAGCTACATGGAGATCTACTGTGAGAGGGTACGAGACCTCTTGAACCCCAAGAGTCGGGGCTCTCTGAGGGTCCGAGAGCACCCCATCCTGGGCCCCTACGTGCAGGACCTGTCTAAATTGGCTGTGACCTCTTACGCAGACATTGCTGACCTCATGGACTGTGGAAATAAAGCGCGGTGAGGCAGGCTGATGGGGCGGAGGGCAAGGGAGCCGGGGTTAGGAAGATGAGGGGCTGGACCCACTGACCATTCCCTCCCCCCGCACCCCCAGGACTGTGGCTGCCACCAACATGAATGAGACCAGCAGCCGTTCCCACGCCGTCTTCACCATTGTCTTCACACAGCGCTGCCACGATCAGCTCACTGGACTGGACTCAGAGAAGGTAGGACCCCCTGCCCCCGCCAACCCACTGCAACTCCATCCCACCCGGTAACAGAGACAGAGATGTGATCAGCGGGCCTTGCGTCCTCCCTCCCTGTCCAGGCTTGGTTGAGTGCCTCCTCTGAGCTTCCACAGCCCCCCATGCTTCCCTGTCAGATCAGTGGGCTAGTCTCCTTTTGCATGTTTGTTCTTCTAGCTAGGCTCCTTGGGGCAGGTCTTGGAGCCCACTGTCTGCCTTGTCCCGGCACACAGTGGGCATGTGAATATCTGTGATTGACTAAATGAAGAAACGGTCAAGTAACCAAACCCTCACTGTCATGTTATGTATCCCCCTTCCGTGCCGCACTCCTGGCTTTCTCCATCCCCTGCCAACTGCCTAGTCCCCTTGCTGGGTGTTCCCTTGCTATGCCTGCCCCGCACCGACCCAGTCACCTCCTGTCTCCTTCCTCTGACCCAGGTCAGTAAGATCAGTTTGGTGGACCTTGCTGGCAGTGAGCGGGCTGACTCCTCAGGGGCCCGGGGCATGCGCCTGAAGGTGAGGGGCTTGGGAGGGTCGGACAGGGCAGTGTTGGGGGCTGTGTGCAGCAGTCTCAAATCACAACCTGGGACTCTGGCTGTGGGGGGAGCGGGGGAAGGGGATCGGAGTGGGAGAAGAAGGCCTCATTCCCCACGTTCCTCTTGCCAGGAAGGCGCCAACATCAATAAGTCCCTGACTACTCTAGGGAAGGTGATCTCGGCCCTTGCGGATATGGTGAGACCTGGGCGTGGGAAGAGAAGGGGCTCTGGGAAAGCTGACAAAGCGGGCGGCCCACTGTAACCCCCTTCCCCCTTCCGTCCCTCAGCAATCAAAGAAGCGGAAGTCGGATTTTATCCCTTACAGGGACTCTGTGCTCACTTGGCTGCTCAAGGAGAATCTGGGTGAGGGGCTTCTCCTCTCTGTCTCTCTCTGCCAACCCTGCCACCAGTCCTGCCAGCCCCCTTTTGATACCAGTCCCGTTGGCACCCCTGGAAGCTGAAACCCTCCAGCGGTCCGTTGACTCTCCCCCTGATCCCAGGGGCATCCTTTGAAGGTGTCCTGATGCTGAGGTCAAGGCCACACCCTCCCTGCCAAGCCAAGGGCCTCACTGACTTGGCCACCCGTGACTGCTCTCTGACCTCACACCCACCTTTGACTTCATCCTCCTCCCACTGATCTCTGACTGTCCCACAGATGTCTGATGTCTCCGTGACTTCACCCCCACTTCCTCTGACCACCAGATTTCACGATTAGCTCCACAACTCTTAGCTTTACCCTACCTTGGACAGTGACCCTGTTGGACCGCTGCCTGAGCAGTGAGGCCCCCCTGACCCTGTGACCCAGTCTGACTTTTCTTAGGACCCTGCCCAGCTCAAGCTTTCCCCTCCTTTCCGTTCATAGGTGGGAATTCACGCACAGCAATGATTGCGGCCCTGAGCCCCGCGGACATCAATTATGAGGAGACTCTTAGCACCCTCAGGTGGGGCTCTAGTAGGGGTGGGGCGGGACATGAAAAGTGCCAGGAGCTCAGCGGCGGGTAGCTCAGGACCCTCCCCATGAGATAGGGTTGACCCTCAGCTCTACTGCACTGTGATGAAACCTGGGAGGGAGAGGGAGTCGGGCAGCAGACCAAGGTCACCCGTGTCTAGGCCTCACCGGTCCCGCTCCTTCCTCCTCATCCAGGTACGCCGACCGCACCAAGCAGATTCGCTGCAATGCCGTCATCAACGAGGACCCTAATGCCCGGCTGATCCGCGAGCTGCAGGAGGAGGTGGCCCGGCTGCGGGAACTGCTGATGGCCCAGGGGCTCTCCGCCTCCGCCCTGGGAGGTGGGACTCTGGGAGGGGCAGCTCAGGGAGGCTCCTTGGCCCAGCTCATCCCTCCTCATTTGCCTTTGCCCAGGCCTGGGACCAGGGAGGGACCACTGCCCAGAAAGCCCAGTAAGTGCCCCTTGACTTAGATGCAGATGTGGAGAGGGAACAGGTCACGCCTTTAGGTGTTACAGAGCTGGGAGGGACTGATCCTCCCGGGGAGAGGCAGGCAGGGTTCAGAGGGACCTTGACAGGCTCCTGGAACTACTGAAATGACGGGAGCAGGAGTAAACGGCAAGTCACGCGTTTATGGTTTAAACAGTAAGTTATTAAGAATAGGCTGCTGGGCACCTGCCTTGACAGAAGTTCTTGTGAAACATTGGGAATTAAATTGACCGTAAGCTTAATAATAGTCAACAGCGGACTAATTTCTGAAACGTAAGGCTCAGCCTCCTTACTGTGAAATGGCGTCTGTGTTAGAGAATCTGTGGCCCGTGTTGGCTGTGTCCGGTGTGGACTCTGCATTCAGTCTTGGGGTCCATCCCTTTGAGGAGTTGGGGTGCCAAGGGGCACGGTGGGGAGAATAAGGGTTCTTGGGAAGAGAAGGTAGACATGATGTTCGCCTCTGCACATTTGAAGGGTAGTCTTGAAAAAGGAAAAAGCAGTGTAGTCTTTCTCATCCCAGAGGGCAGAACTAGAAGCAGAGTTACATGTAACGTGGGGCAGATTTCAGCTAAGAAAAGTTCTCAGCTAAGAACTTTCTGATGGTACGAGTCATCCTACAATGGAAGGAGCTGGCTACCTTGTTCAGTAAGGAGCTTTCCATCCCTGGAGGGGAACAAGCAGAGACTCGGTGTCCATTTGTCAAGGCTGCAGTAGGAGGGCTCCCTACTTTGTGGGGGTGGACCATGGGTCTTCTGCAGTCCTTCCAGGCTGGTCCCCTGTGAGACCTTCTCTGTTTCCGATCAGTTCCATCTTTCCTTGGCCTCCTTCTTTTACCTTCTTCTCCCTCCTAGGCCTGAAGGTGGATGAGGGGAGTCCCGGAGGTGCTCTGCCAGCTGTATCGTCTCCCTCTGCCCCAGCTTCGCCCTCATCCCCCGCAGCACACAACGGGGAGCTGGAGCCATCGTTCTCCCCCAATGCCGAGCCCCAGATTGGGCCTGAGGAGGCCATGGAGAGACTGCAGGTGGGAAGCTGGAGCTGGCAAGGGGTGGGGCTCCTAGGGCTGCTGGGAAGCACCCCCTGGGAGGTGCTTGTCCCAGACTGTCCTGATCCCTGCCTGTCTTGTGCCCCCAGGAGACAGAGAAGATTATAGCTGAGCTGAATGAGACCTGGGAGGAGAAGCTACGTAAGACGGAGGCCTTGAGGATGGAGAGGTGTGAGGGTGG
Organism: Physeter macrocephalus; assembly: GCF_002837175.3. Lineage (NCBI taxonomy): Eukaryota > Metazoa > Chordata > Mammalia > Artiodactyla > Physeteridae > Physeter > Physeter macrocephalus. Next base: position 98,259 of record NW_021145477.1, read on the forward strand.
GGCCGACAGCTGGAGCCCTGGAAGGAGTGGGGTGGGGAGGGAAGGTCAGGCCCTGCAGGGGAGGGGTTCGTGGGTACCGATGACAAGGCCAATATTTGCCTCTCCTTTGCCTACAGAGAAGCGTTGCTGGCTGAGATGGGGGTGGCTGTCCGGGAAGATGGGGGAACCGTGGGCGTCTTCTCTCCGAAGAAGGTGAGTGAGGAGGCCTCGGAGACTCTGGATGCTGAATGAAGAGGGTTGGGGTGGCAGGGTCATGAGTTCTAACTCTGATTTCAGGTCTCTGAATTGTCCCTCCATCATCTCTGTCCCCACTCCTGCCCCCTCCTCTCTGTGTGGTCCGGCCATCCCTGTCTTCTCCCTCCATCTAGGGACCACAGGATGCCAGGGTCCCTGCCCTTAGGGGGATTTCAAGAGCTGCTTAGAATCTAGGTATTTATAAACAGAAACCCACACACGTGTGTGTATGAGTTCACGCGTAGACAGTATCTCTGGATTCATAAGAAACTGGTTACGGTGGTTACCCCAGGGAGAAGGGAGAGGACCTGGGAGATTGCAGGTTGATTGGGATGGCGACTTGTCCACCGTGTGCTCTTTTGTTATCATTTGGATTTTGTAACCTGTGTATGTGTTAGCTATTCAAAAACAAGCAAACAAACGCAAAAAAAACTAAAAAGTACGTTTCAAAAGGATAACTTGGGAAGGCAAGACTGTAAAAAGAGTAGGAGAAGAGTAAGCACTGACCTGAAGGATATTGATTGTAAACGCAGCGAGAGGTTTAAAGATGGAAGCGTCAGTGCAGCCTGGAGGTGTATGGAAACTGGTTTCCCGGAGAAGGTGGTTTGGAAAGTGGAGCCTGAAAGATGGACGGGGTGGTAGAGAGGAGCAGAGAGAACATCGGGCCGAGCAAATGTGGGGTATTGTCAGCCGAGTGGGGTGCACCAGCACCTGTCACGTGCCCGCTGTGTAGTAAGTGCTCAGTAAGGCTTTGTGGAGAGGAAGGAAGGAAAGAAGCAGGGCAGGAGTGATCAGGCTCAGTTGGAGGCAGGAATGGTGTGCAAAACCTTTAGCAACCGGCGCAGCATGGGGACCAACCAGTCAGAGTGGGCGCTGGCTTCCGACGGCCAGCACAGCTGTACCGGTGCACACTGGTGGAGCGGTGATGCAGAGGCCGGTTTGGCAAAGCAGGAACTTCCAGTCCCAGCCCTGGAATGGAGCCAGCCACGCCTCTCAGGGCCATGGTACGAAACATCATAGGATCAGGCTCTAAGTGAGATACACCTCTTCCAGGCAGTGGGTTACTGGAAGGAGACCCCTCCGATTTTCATACGGATAAGGCGTCTGGGTGACTGAGCAAGCAGGGACCATTGAACAGGGATCCAGACAGAAGAGAGGGGTTTGCCTGGGCTGAGGCACGGCCAGGGGCGAGAGAGCTGTCGGTGGGTGATTGAGGGTGGCAGGCAGGGCTGAGGGGTCAGGTCTGGGGCTGGGCACCCAGGGCTTTGGGATCCCCCAGAGGCGCACATCTGGGAGGAGGGACTGCAGGGGGCTCTCAGCGTGGCTTGCCAGCCACCTGGGGGTGCCAGGTACCTGAGGAGCTTCTGCCACAGCTGCAGGGCTAGGGAAAGGTAGAAAGGGATGGACAGGCTGATGGATGGGTTTTTCTTTCCTGGAGAGGTTCACACTGTGCAGGGTGCCACCTGCTAGAGCTTGGGACCAACAGGAGGGGCTTTTGTTTTGTTTTG
>NW_021145478.1:0-48796 GCF_002837175.3 Physeter macrocephalus
CAGCTGGATACCCACCCAGGGGCCCAAAGCAGAAAGGAGAGGAGCTTGGCTCTTGGGCTCCAGGACCCAAGTCTCCCTGGCCAAACAGGTCGTCCACCTCCAACCTGCCAATCTCCTGCCGCAGTTCCAGCCTCCCCAGCACACGCGGAAACGGAATCCCTGCGAGCTGCGGCTGCTGCGTACAAGGGAAAGTTCTCCAAGTTGAGCCTGCGTCTGCTCTGCCCTCCCAGTCACCCTCCAGCACCCTCCGAGGCCCCTCGGAGCTTGGGGGCGCCACTTCCAGCCCCGCCTCTCCATGAAAGGCCCCTCCTCCCATGTCCCTCATTTCCTGGCTGCCAGGCCTGGGCCGCCCCTCCTGCCGGGCAAGTGCACGCTTTAGGGTGGCCAGGGGAGCTGGGACGGGGCAGCTTTTGTCCCGGGCCCCTGCAGCCGTCACCCCGCCTTGCCTCCTCGCCTGCCCCGCACTCATTCCGCGTTTCCCCCCTCACTCCTGCTTCTCGCTCGCTCTGGCGTGACGCCTTTGCACTGACCTCTAACAGCTTCCTCTTCCAAAGCACACCGCAGTCACATGGGCACCCCGGCTCGGTGCCACGGCCGCTAAGCTCTCGCCGCGGCCGGCCAGCCGGCCTGGTTTCCGCCTCGGCCGCCCCCTGCCCGGAAAGCCGCGCCCCTCGACACCCCCACTCACGGCGCGGGCGGCTTCTGTGTAGGACACCCTCCAAGTTGGCGGCTGAAAATCCCGCGCCCCCGACCTAAGCCTTTGGGGGGTTCCCGCCTCCCAAGGCCGGGGCTGGCTGGGGAGGAGCGTGGTAGGAGGGGGCGCTGCACCTGCAGCACCAACTTTGGGGCGCTGCCTCGGATCTGGGGAGGCGGGGCAGCCCCACCCCGCCCTTTTCCCTCCAACTTAGCGAAACTCCCCCGGCAGCCCAGGCGGCGTCCCCTCGGGCAAAGGTCTGGCGGGGATACCTGGAAAGCTGGCACCGGGTGACGGGGCTGGAGGCGCCGAGCGCGCGTGCACACACGCTACACACTTACACGCAGCCCCGGGAGACACAAAGAGCGGCTCCGTGACGCCTGCCGTGCAACCCGCGGGAGGGAGGCGACCCACACCCCGCCCCGGCGCGCCCCGAAGGAGTGAGGGGCTCCCGGGCAGCCCCGGGTCCGCGGGGCGCAGCGCAGGAACGCCCGCCCGGCCCCGCCCGCGGTTACCCTCGACTGCAGCGCGACTCCCGGGCGTCCCCTTTGGCGGCTGAGGCTCGACGCTCGTCCGGCCCCGGCGACCGGAGCCGAGCCCCCTCCACGGTGCTGCCAGGCCCCTGTCGAGGACCGCGGAACCCTCGCTCGCTTCGTTCCTTTCTCGGGGAGCCGGGCGCAGCCTGCGCTCATCCCCGCGCAGAAACTGAACACCCGCGCGGCACGGCGGCTGCCAGGGAGGCGGAGGGAGGCCGCCGCGGCGACAGGGAAGCGCGCCCGACCAGCGCCAGGGGACGCCGCCGCCCACGGCCGCCCCCTCGCCCGGGCTGGGTGGGGGCACGAGGGTAGCTCTCCCCACCTCCGTTCTACTGGCAGGCGCTCGGGGACTCCCGCACGCCCGTTTTCAGGGAGTGTGGACGCCGTCCTGCTTCTGAAGGCGACGACCCAGAAAAACCACCTTCCTGAAACGCACCCCTCAGGGCAAAGCTATAGACAGGACCAGTGCCAGGGGGTGGAGGGCTTGCCTGATCCCGGGTATGGCAGCCCAGAGATCAGGGATGCGGCTCTGGCCCTAAAAGAGACTAGCTGTGACCTTGGACAACCACTTCCCCTCTCTCAGCAGCTTCCTTGCCCTGGGGGCAGGGAGGTGACCTGACGTTCATCTGCAATCTAAGATGCTCTTGTGCCTGCCCCCGTACCTGCCCCCTTAGTAGCTGTGTAACCCCACATCATAGAACTATTGTGGGAATTCATTGAGATAAAACACTTTGATTACTTAATCCAATCTTCACAACAGCCCTGTAAGGTCATTTGCAGGACTGTACCCATTTTACAGATGAGAAAGCAAGACAGGCTCAGAGGTGGTGACTCACCCTGATCACTACCCTCGTAGTGGGGTGCTTACCCAGGCAGCCTGTCTCAGAGTTTCTCAGCCCTTCTCCCCAGGTCTCCCTGGTAAATCCCAAGATCTCAAGAAGCAGAGTCTGCTGGTTACAGCCAAACCTCAACCACTAACTGAAGAAGTCAGTCCAGCTCAAATCAGAAATCCCCCCTCCAGGGCATGCTCATCAGAACCACAGCCCTCCTCCCATCCCACCCTTCCCCCATAAACCCCAAGGGGGGCCAGGAGATGGTGGTATGGTGTCTGCAGGGGCAGCAATCAAACTTCTCCGTTCTTTGGCCAAATCCCATTCCCTGGGCTACCCAGCATTATTAACTAATAGGTTCCAATTATCAAGTGCTTATAATAATAGCTGCTTACATGCATGATATCATATTATCCTTAAAACAACCTAATAATCCCCATTTTAGGGAACTGAACATTAAGCCATTTAAAGGTAGTCATCGCCCTGGCCCAGGGTGTTGCTTCCTTGTGTCATTTACTGGATGGCTCACCCATTAGTACCTCCCTGATGGCCTGCTGTGAGGTTAAACTGTAAACTCCCTGGAACTGGCTGAATTTTTTACCTTAGGTATGCTTTGCCTATTTAAAAGAAAAGACAGTAATGACAAAGACCATCCCCGACCTTGGATTTGAGCACCAGTCATTGAATTAAATGAACTCAGAGAGGAGAAGGCCCTGACAACAGGATCAGGCTGTCCACATGGGAGACATATTACTTTTTTCTTTTTTTTTATTTTGTATTTTGGCTGCACCACGCGGCACGCAGGATGGTTCCCCGACCAGGGATTGGTTCCCCGGGCCTCCGCAGTGAAAGCACCGAATCCTAACCACTAGACCACGAGGGAACTCCCCCATATTACTTTTTAAGTCACAGATGCCCAGATCCTTGTGAGTAGGAACCACACCAGATTCATCTGTGTAAGCGCAGCAACTCAGCAACAGCCCTATTAATTATTCTAATCAGCTATGGGACACTGGGCCAAATCTTTCCCCCTTCTGGATCTCGGCATCCCATTTGTTAAAACTAGTCAGGGCGCTCTAACTGGTGGCCCTTACAGATCAAACCAGGCCCTAGATATGCTTGGTTTGGCCAGCACTCTTTTAAAAAAAAAAAATTTTTTTTAAAGGCTCCCTCTCCAGTTATCCAGAAGCCACACCAGCCCCTACTGTCTTACACTCAGCTGCTACATCCACTACTGCATTGAACCACTATGATTTCCAGCTTCCTTGTCTGTTAAATGGGGATAGTAACCTGCTTCCAGTATCATTGAGATCTGTGTGCTAAGTGTCTAACACAGCACCTGGGGCCATACATGGCACCACAGGAAAGGCTGGCTCTCTTTGTTCTTCTTTTCGAGGTAGAGGGGAAAAGCCAGGAATCCAGAGACCTGGGTCCGGGGCGCGGCCCACATGTGACATCAGCAGCCTCTCTAGGTCAGTTTCTCTATGTGATATATCACACAGGGACGGTCATTTATGATGCCAGCAAACACGGTTGATGAGTGAGAAGGTAAATATCGGCTGTAGATGCCTTATGCAAATGTGAGGGAAGGGAGATTAAAAAGCAGAGGATGCCAGCTGCAGCCCCTGTGTGTCTACAGGAGGCCACGTAGACAAACATCTTATCCCAACCACATTTCACATCCAGTGCAGGCTCCATCTTCCCCGCATCATGGAGGGAGGCAGGGCAGGGATGACAGGATCACCACTTTGTAGAGGGAAAACTGAGTCTCTAAGAATTTGCCATAGCTCAGGGAGTGACAGAGGCAGCCCCGAAACCTGGCCGGCCTACTGCCTGTCTTCATCCTGTCTCAGCTGCGTACCCCCAGAAAGTACATGGGAAGAAAATGCAGTCAATCTTCAATTCTGGGGGCCTAAATGTAGGCTTTACACGGGATCCCCTTTTGGCTGGGCTTTTGAGCTCTTTCAGTCCACTGTATAGCTCTAATACACCAGCAAACCTCATTTCTGCAAGCCCAGTGGGCTACAGGAGCAGGTGAGAACAGAAAAGACTCACTAATTTCTTTCTGGAATGTCTTAAAATACCCAACGGTCCTAAGTGAAAAAGGTGTGCCCATGTCATAGACCCAGGAGATTGTAGAGGTTTTAAAACCTGTCCACAAAGTCTTTGAGAGCTCCCCACCCCTTCCAGAGGCAGAGCCAAATTCCCCTCACTTGAGTGTGGGCTAGACTTCGTGACTTGCTTTTAACTACTATAATATGGCAGAAGTAAACAGTATGTGACTTCCAAAATTAGGTTATAAAAGGCACTGTGGCTTCCTCCTTGCTCTCTCTCAAACCATTTCTGGCGGAGGGCAGGAAGCTGCCATGTCATGAGGACACTCAAGCAGCGCTATGGAGAGGCCTACATAGTGAAGAACTGAGGCCCAGGCGTTAAGTTTTGGGTTGGGTTTTGTTTTGTTTTGTCGTGCAGCGCAGCTTGTGAGATCTTAGTTTCCCGACAGGGGACTGAACCTGGGCCCTAGGCAGTGAAAGCACAGTCTTAACCACTGGACAGCCAGGGAATTCCCCAGGTCTAAGTTTTGACACAAGCTCATTCAAGACTCTGAGCCAGAATCACCCAGCTAAGCCACACCCAGATTCCTGCCCTACAGAAGCTGTGACACGCTGAGGCTGCTAAGACATAAATTTGTTTAAGTTGTGAAGTTTTAGGGTAATCTGTTATGCAACAATAAACAACTAATACAGGGGTACTTCCAAATCATTGTCACTGTTTGTACGATTATGGAATTTTCCAAGACAAATAATTCTGTACAGCCAAAACATTTCTGTGGGGCAGCAATTAGGGGCGGTGGGGGCGGAGGGCGTAGCAGAAATGCATGGCGCAGCTGATATTCAGCCTACCCTGTCATCATCTTTTCCCTTTATCCTGCTTCTTCATGACACTTATCACCTCCTAAATTATATTATTCACTTGTTTGCTGGCCTGTCTCTTCTCCCAGCCAGAATACAAGCTCCATAAGAAGAGGGACTTGGTTTATTCACTGTATTCTACCAACTACTTAGAGGAGTGTCTTGCACAAAATACAAAGTAAATGCAGCAAGAGGGAACTAATACACTAGTATACTTTTTCTTTTTTTTTTTTGGCCATGCCATGCAGCTTATGGGATCTCAGTTCCCCAACCAGGGATCGAACCTGGACCACAGCAGTGAAAGCACCAAGCCCTAACCACTGGACAGCCGGGAATTCCCACACTAGAATACTCTTTAGAAATCTTTGTCTCCCACAAAGTTGCAACTACCCCTTCGACAACTGTCTCCACCCCTTGTCTTAAATACCTGAACCAAAACCCATTAAAATTCCTAACCCCCTCACCATGATCAAACGACATAAATCCTGGAACCAGGGAGAAGTCAGTCATGGGTTTGTAACCCTCCTCTCGTCCCCACTGCAAACCCTCGGTTCGGGTGGCCCTTCAGCTGTCTCCACTCTCCAGGCACCTCCAGCATGGAGGCTCTGTGATTTCTAGGAAGTGTCGTTTTAATTAAATTCCAAAGAACCATTCTACGATCCCAGAGGACTTCATCATCATGGGATTTTTACCTTGCTTATTAACTGAAATCAGCATTCTTTTCAGCCGAACAAGTGGACTACTTCCAAGGTGACAATTTCCTTCCTAACAAGGTTCAAATCCTATAACAAGTTCCCACGGCCACTGACAGGGTTTGTAAATCTATTTGCCACATAGTCCAACCAATATGTCCAAGACATGTGGTTCTACAAAATTGTGTGTGAGCCTTTTTCTGGTAATTAGACAGAATTCTCAACGTACTAACAGAGCTTACGATTTAAAGGAATCTTTCAATAAAGTGTAGAATACACTGAATATCTCAGAGAGGCCAAGTAGATATTAATTGAAATCTGTCACCCAAGGTTGTCTATTTTAGCTTCCTAAATACGGGTCCTGTTTGTCCCGTGCTCTCCTCTAACCCTCATCTAGGTGATGCAGTGGCTCCTCAGACCACTCTGCCCCCACCTCCTTCAATCCACACGGCAGCTGCAGAATTTGCAGAATACAAATCTGAACACATACCTCTCTGCTTAAAATCTCAGAGGTTTCCGACTGCTCTTAGGAGAAATACAGACCCCTCACTATGACACTGTCAGGCCCTGTCAGCCTGACCCACCCCCCCATCCTGCACCACTGAGCTTCCCTTGATCTGCTCCAGCCCCACTGTCCTTTCTTTGGCAAGTCCTTCAGCCCCGCCCTGTCCCCAGCCCTCCCCACCATCCCAGGCTCTCTGCACACAGCCAGAAAAGCTCTTCCCAGGCCTCTTCACTTAAGTAACCCCTCTCCCCTTTAGACTGCAGCTCAGGGTGGCCTGCCCTGCCCTCCCTAACCCGGTGAATCCCCCGGGACATGCTCCCATGGCACCGTGGGTCTCCGCCTTGTGGCCTCATCACAGCTGCAAATTTCCATTTGTTTCTCTGACTGTTGGATTAACATCTGTCTCCTGAATAGACTGTAAGCTCCATGAGGGCAGGGAGCTCATCTGGTTTTCTCCCTGCTGTATTCCGGTGCCCAACACCAATCAGATGTTCAGTTTATAGGCTGAATCAATCAATCACTCAATCAATCACTCAATCAACGAGGGTCAGGATCTGCCTCTCACTAATCTGAGTCTCACGCTCTTTCCTCAAGCTCTGCCCCCGTGATTCCATCAAGGACCTTGGCACTTGCCTACTGCCATCCCTCCCCCACTTCCGTCCCATCTCCTCTGTCCTTTAAGGCCCAGGTCAATATCCCCTCCAAGATGATTTCCTGATGCCAGCAGCCCAAAAGGATTCCTTCTCTCCCCATTTGCCTTCTGGGAACCCGTTTCCCTCTGCCTAGGATGAGAGCTGCACCTTACCCTCATGTTAATGGCACGTTCTCCAGAAGGTAGGGGCTATTAGTCCTCTTCATCTTTTACTTCCCTGTTCCAAGGGCTCCATAAATTTTGATGTGATCGGATCGGAACAAAACAGAACTGAAAACCCTCCTACCAACCCCTCCTTGAGCCCAGTCTTTCCCTTTGAGGCAGCCCAGATCCAAGGGTGTAAGGAGCTTCAGCTTTGAGGGTAGAAGAAAATGTCTGAGAGGTAATTAAAGAGAGAGAGAGCTTGAAAGCAAAACCTTGAGAAGCCCAGGGCCAGCGTGCTGGCCTCCCTTACAAAGCCTGGCACAGAGTTTGCATTCAATATGCGCTGAATGAAGGGCTGAGTGAATGAAAAGTTCACAGCCTTTAAGCTCCTGGGGTCACTCCTGGCAGCGGGGCTAAGCAGGGAGATGCTAATGGATTTGGAGTCACTGGAGCCAACTCTTCTAGGAAGCCCAAAGCAATAGATCTGCCTGGGCCACCAGCATCTCCTTCTCATTTTGAAGATGGAAACACAGAGGGCCTGAGACGGCAGGGGCCCCAAGGTGACTTTCCCATCCCAAGGGTCCGCCACTCAAGTCCTAGAACGCGGAAGGTGCTCGTAGCTACCTCTGCCCATGTTAAATAATCAGTCTCAGGACTTGCTGGTCACACCACATGCAGTGATGTCCCTGCAATTAGATGTGGCCACCTTCCCAGCCCACCGCCAACCTGCCGCTTAGAGGGCACCATCTCTCTAAGGAATGTCTGGTGAGGAAGTGGCCCCTGGCCTTTTTCAGGAAAGGTTCTTCTCAATCAGAGGTCTCAACAGCAGGAAGCAAACAATAATACCAGACCCCTACCCAGCCCTTGGCAGAAGTAAAGTGTCCGTGGCAGACCCCTAAAACTCCACTCCCAGGACATGCTGTCACTTGGAGGGAGAAGACGAACGTTTGACAAGTACACATACACACATGCGCGTGCACTCACACACACACGCACACACAGATGGTTCCCGTTACTCTTTCTCCTCTTCAGATCACATCCCCCCAGGGAGAGCTGGCAGGGAGGCCAAAGAACTATCTGGATGGAGAATCCAGACCCGGAGCAGAATGCAGAGCCCCTGCGTTCCAGGGAAGCAAGATGTCAACCTGCCCACACCGAGGACCCCCAGCCCTCACGTCCTAGCAGCGACCCCGCAGGGCCGTGGCCTCAGCCCAGGCTCACTTCCAGCCCCCGCCTCCCACGAGGCTGAAAGCCACCCCCTCCCAGGTCCCGCCGCCAGCCAGGCAGTCTTACTTCTTCACTTTCGGGTACTTCATCTCTGCAATGGCATTCGTGGCTTCCGTCTGCTTCTCCTTCAAGTGCTGGGGCCACATGTTATCCACCCAGTCCACCAGGTCTACCTGGAATCCAGCCAGGCCACCGTCAGCGCCTCCTGGCTCCAAGTGCCCTTAAGCTGGACCCCATCACCACACCTCAACCCTCCTCCTGCTCCCAAACGCCTCCCGCCCTCCCCCCGGGCCGGCGCAGGCTGGCCTCGAGCAAGACGAGGAGGGCAGAAGGTGGCCGGGGTGGGGACCGCAGCCGGGGGGCGGGGGGGCCTACCACGGTGGGACGCTTGACCAAGTGCTCCAGCTTGGTGTGGCTGAACTCAAGGCTGATGACGTTGTACAGCTTGTCCCGCTGGGCCTCGGGCGTCTCATAGTAGCGCACAAACTGGGACATGCTCATCTCCGTGCCCTTCTGGGTGTTCACGTCCATCACATCCACCAGCCGCCGGCTACCTGGGGGCAGAATCCACAGGCCGGTGGCTCCAGCCAGCTGGGGGTGCAGATCCCACTTGGGAGGCCCCGTAAAACAAAACCTGCCCCTGCCCTAGCATCCCCCATACGCCTCACCCTACGCCCCCGTCTGCTCACTTACCTGGTCCTATCAGTTTTCCTCACCAAGTCACCCTCCAATCTTAAAATGAATCCCTCCCGTCCATCTGCTTTCCTCCACACCGACTAACTTGCCCCCAAATGCTCAGTTATTGAGCCGCAGAACTGGGATTTGAAGCCAATTCCATCTTATGCTGGAACCCAGGTTCTTAATTCTTAACCCCCGACCCCCACCTCTGCCCTGCGCAATACTGAATCTCGATCACATGCTAAGGTTGAAAAATGATCCCCGCCTTCAGTGGCTGGCTCGTCGCCCCACAGATCCAGGGAAGCCTTGGAGAACCGCTTTGTTTTTGAGTCAGGAGTGCAAATCCACCAGGGGGCATCCCTGAACTTTGCTGGAAATTCTGGCCATGCTCTGGGCAGTGCTGGCTCCTTCCTTACCAGGGCTCCTGGAACAGGTGGGCTCTGCTCAGCTGTCCTGGAAAGCCCACCTGTCAGAGAACCTGCCGTGTTAGAGTGGGGGAGGGGGGGCGAACAGGCCCCCAAGCTCTCTCCGCTTTCTGGCCTCCAGCCTTCCACCTCCCCTGCCTCTCCTCCCTCACCTTGCTCAGGGTCCTATCTGCAAAGCCCCCCGAGGAAGGGGATTTGCTGGGCAGGTAGGTGACGGGAACCACAGCCCTAGAGGCTGGTGCAAATCGGCATTAAAGGCCTGGAGCTCAGCTGCCCCATCAGTACAATGCAGTGGTTAAGCTAAGACTTCGTGGGTTTGAACCCCAGCTGGACCTCTTAGCGTCTCTCAGTTTCCCCATCTGTGACATGGGACAAAAATGGCAGCCACCCTATGGGGTTGTCCTGTGACTTAAACGAGATAATGTACATGAAACATTCCTGAGACGTGCCTGCAAGTAGGAAGTGTTACCTAACTGGCCAATTTCATTTATAATTACAGGTGGAGAAAGCGACGTGGTGGGAAATCAGAGCCAGTTAAATCTCTGCCAGCCAGTCCAAAAGGACTGACCACTTACCATCCTAAAACATAATCCGGATGGCTAATGGGGGGGGTGGCGGGGTTATGAGGGGTGATGAAAATGTTCTAAAATCGACTGTGGCAATGACTGCACAAACTCTGTGAACAAATGAAAAACCATTGAATTGTACACTTTAAATGGGTGAATTGTATGGTATGTGGATCATAACTCAGTAAAGCTGTTATTAAACAAAAACACTAGGCACTAAAGGACCAACAAAGTTGGTTTTTCTAAAAAATGTTTTTTTCTTTCAAAAGTCTCCTATCCACTTAAAACATACCTAATAAAAAATATAAATTATTCAGCCATAAAAAGGAGAGTACAGACGGTCCCCGACTTACCATGGTTCAACCTAGGCTTTCTGACTTTAAGATGGTGCAAAAACGATACACATGCAATAGAACTGTACTTCGAATGCTGAATGTCGATCTTTTCCCGGGCTAGTGATATGATCCTCCCTCGTGACGCTGGCAGCAGCAAGGAGCCGCAGCTCCCCGTCAGCCACAATCACAAACACCCGAAACACTTACAACCATTTTGTTTTTTCACTGTCATACAGTATTCAATACGCTGCATGAGCTTTTCAACACTTTATTATAAAATAGGCTTTGTGTTAGATCATTTTGTCCAACTGTAGGCTAATGTAAGTGCTCTGAGCACGTTTAGGGTAGGCGAGGTGAGGCTATGAAGTTTGGTAGCTTAGGTGTATTACGTGCATTTTCAACTTACAATTTACAATGGGTTTATCGGGATGTAAGCCCACCATAAGTCGAGGAAGATCTGTCATAGCGATACATGCTACCACGTGGATAAACCTCAAAAACACGATGCTGAGGGAAAGAAGCCAGACACAAATGGTCACACGTTGCATGATGTCATTCATATGAAATGTCCAGAATAGGCAAATCCACAGAGACGGAAAGTAAGTGAGTGGTTGCCAGGGGCTGGGAGTGAGGGAATGGGAGTGACTGCTAAGGGGTATGAATCTCCTTTCGGGGTGTTGAAAATGTTTTAGAACCAGCAGACGGTATGGTTGCATATCACTGTGACTGTACTAAATGCCACTGAATTGTACATTTTAAAATGATTAATTTTGGGACTTCCTTGGTGGTCCAGTGGGTAAGACTCTGCGCTCCCAGTGCAGAGGGCCCGGGTTTGATCAGGGAACTAGATCCTGCATGCCGCAACTAAGAGTCTGCATGCTGCAACTAAAAGATCCTACGTGCTGCAACCAAGAGTCCGCATGTCGCAACTAAAAGATCCCACATGCCCACATCTAAAGATCCCGCATGCCGCAACGAAGATCCCACATGCTGCAACCAAGACCTGGCGCAGCCAAAATAAATAAATATTTTTAAAAAATGATTAATTTTATGTTATGTAAATTTCACCTCAATAAATTTTTTTTTAACGCAATTCTTTTCCTGAACAGAAGAAGGATGTGGGTAGAAAAGGCCTGTTTTTTACTTTCTTGAGCACTAACAAGGCTTCCAGACCCCCTCTCCCCAACACAATCCCCAGGCCTCCCGGGGCACCCTCGCCCCACTCCGCTCCTAGCCAGGTGCAGGTCCCCAGTTGAGCCACCTCGGCCTGCCCCACCCTCAGCCAAAAAGGGAAGTCAGGACTTGGAGTGGTTAGAGCTGTGAGGGGCAGCTGGGGCTGAGCCGGGCAGGAGGGAAGAAGCCCGGGGGTGGGAGAGGCCAAGGGACTGCATCTGGAGCGCTTCTAAGAACAGCTTCCTCAGTGTGCAGGGAGCTCCATCCGGCTCCCCAGGTGTCCTGGAAGCCTCAGCTGGTGGGAGGAGTTGGAATGGGAATAGAGGGAGAAGGAAGGAAAGTCGGTTCTTCTGGGTGCCTGGGCTCCATAAACCTCCAGGGAAACACAAGTGCACCAGTAACCGGATTCAGCCCCGCTGGCTTCCAGCCCACAGGTGAGGATGAGAAATGCAGGAACATTAGCACACTTCCTAGGGAAGCAGAACAATACGGACTGAAGTGACCGTTGGCTTAGGAGTCTGACGAATCTGAGATAAAGGCCAGCTCTGAAGCAAAGAGCAGTTGAGGAAAAGTCTCTCTCCATAAATATATTCCAGCCAATAAATGGCAAAGGAGGGACTTCCCTGGCGGTTCAGTGGTTAAGACTCCATGTTCCCAATACATGGGCCCCAGGTTCGATCCCTGGTCAGGGAACTAGATCCTGCATGCAGCAACTAAGAGCCTGCATGCGGCAACTAAGAGCCTGCATGCCACAACTAAATATCCCGCATGCCGCAATTAAGACCTGGAGTAGCCAAATAAATAAATAAATAAATAAAAATTTTTTTTTAATTACTCTGTGCTTCCACTGCAGGAAGCACAAGTTCAATCAGATCCCTAACTGGGGAACTAAGATTCTTGCATGCAGTGCAGCACAGCCCCCCCAAAAAAAACGGGGGGGAGGAATGACAGAATTAATTAGACCATCACCACTTTGCAGCCCCTGATAAAATAATGGAGATAGACATCAATGACTGCTAACAACAGAGAGAGAGAGGGAGAGAGAGAACCTAACATGTGCCTCCTGATGGATCTATGAGGCAGTCAGAATAAAATGAATGAACTAATGAATGAATGAGTGAGAGAGACAGACTGAATCTGATCAAGCATCTATATCCAGCTACCAACTTACAGAAACGACAGAGAATGGAAGAGCATGTTAAGCTACTCCAAGGCAAAATCCAGGCAATGAAAAATTCTACAGGTTGGGCTTCCCTGGTGGCGCAGTGGTTGAGAGTCTGCCTGCCGATGCAGGGGACACGGCTACAGGTCAAACAATCCAAAGGGAGATGGAGGGAGAGCCCAGAGATTATAAGAGACTGAAAAGGCACCTCAGCCAATCACAACGCAAGACACTTATTTACATTCTGACTCAAACAACTGTTAAAAAAAAAAAAAAAAAGTAGGGGGACATCCCTGGAGGCAGAGTGGTTAAGAATCCGCCTGCCAATGCAGGGGACATGGATTCGATCCCTGGTCCAGGAAGACCCCACATGCCACAGAACAACTAAGCCCGTGCACCACAACTACTGAGCCTGTGCTCTAGAGCCCCGTGAGCCACAACTACTGAAGCCCGAGTGCCTAGAGCCTGTGCTCTGCAACAAGAGAAGCCACCACAATGAGAAGCCTGCGCACCGCAACGAAGAGTAGCCCCCACTCGGTGCAACTAGAGAAAACCCACGCGCAGCAATGAAGACCCAATGCAGCCATAAATAAAGACCTCTTTAAAAACAAAGTAGGGACTTCCCTGGTGGTCCAGTGAGTAAGACTCCGCACTCCCAATGCAGGGGGCCCAGGCTGGATCCCTGGTCGGGGAACTAGTCCGCATGCATGCAACTAAGAAGTCCGCATGCCACAACTAAAACCTGGTGCAGCCTAAATAAATAAATAAATATTTTTTAAAAAGAAAGTAACATTGGGCTTCCCTGGTGGCGCAGTGGTTGCGCGTCCGTCCGCCGATGCAGGGGAGCCGGGTTCGCGCCCCGGTCTGGGAGGATCCCGCGTGCCGCGGAGCGGCTGTGCCCGTGAGCCATGGCCGCTGAGCCTGCGCGTCCGGAGCCTGTGCTCCGCAACGGGAGAGGCCGCAGCAGAGGGAGGCCCGCATACCACAAAAAAAAAAAAAAAAAAAAAAAAAAAGAAAGTAACATTTATGCTATATATGAAACAACTGGAAATTTGAACAATGGATATGGATATTTACTCATTTTAAGGAAGTTTTTAAATTCCTCAGTTTTAAGGTTCCTAGTTTTTATTTTATTTTATTTTATTTATTTATTTATTTATTTTTGGTTCCTAGTTTTTAAAAGACTAGGCGTGAGAGTGCACTCCGTGGTCCTGAGGATCTGTCTCTTGCTTCAACAATGTTTGGAAGGAACAGACCCAGGGACGCCCCTTCCCCCAGCCTCCAACCACCCTCTAACCATTTTTCCAGTGGTAACCTTCAGAACGAGCCACTCAGGCATCCTGGGCCTCCAGGACCAGTCAACACCATTTTTTGCGCTTAGCTCCTTATTACCGATCAATCGTGAGCTCCCAGAAGCGTCAGAAATATTCCACCGCAGTGGAGGCTGCCGTCAACCTCCTGGTAAACATACATCTGCGGGCCTCCTACACCTACCTCTCTCTGGGCTTCTATTTCAACGGTGACGATGTGCCAGGGGGTGGCTCTGGAGGGCGTGGGCCACTTTTTCCACGGATTGGCTGAGGAAAAGCACCAGGGCACCAGGCATCTCTTGAAAACGCAAAACCAGAGTGCAGAAACCATCCCAAGATGAGTGGGGTAAAACCCAGGACACTACGGAAGCCGCCATTCTCATGGAGAAGAACCTGAACCAGGCCCTTTTGGATTTTTATGCCCTGGGTTCTGCCCATGCAGCCCCCCCACCTCTGTGACTCCCTGGAGCCACTCCCTAAGTGAGGAGGTGAAACTCATCAAGAAGATGGGTGACCACCTGACTAACCTCCGCAGGCTGGCTGGTCCCCAGGCTGGGCTGGGCCAGGATCTCTTTGAAACGCTCACCCTCAAGCAGGACTAGGAGGCTCTGGAGCCCAGCAGCCTTTGAAGAGCCCTTCTGGTGTCAGGGCTTCTGCCTGAAACCTCTCAATGCAGCCACTAGGCAGCTTTTTAACCACCTTGGAGCACTCTCCCAAGCCTTGGACCAAATGGGAATAATTAAGCTTTTTGAGGAAAAAAAAAAAAAAAAAAAGGCTAGGTATGATAATGCTATTGTGATTATGTTTTTAAAAACCCCTGCTCTTGTAAATCAACTATACTATATACATTTAGAACTATATACTGAAAACTTTTGGGATGAAATGGCATGATGTCTCAATACGCTTCAAATATTGCACAAAAAGAAGTGGATGGGGGTGTGGAAGGGGCAAGACCACAGATTAATGGGTATTGGGGCTGAATGATGGATACACAGGAGCTCATTATACTTTGTCTATTCTTTTTTTTTAAGATTTTGTGATCTAATAGAAATTTTTTTCTTAGTTATCTACTTTATACATATGAGTGTATACATGTCAATCCCAATCTCCCAATTCATACCACCACCACCCCACCACCCCGTCTGTCTACTCTTGTTACTTTTCAAAATTCTCTCCAATCAGAAGTATTTTTATAAATTCCAGCTGTTACTAGCTCTATGGCTTCAGGGACTCACTTACCCTTTCTAGGCTTGGACGGTCTTTATTTGTAAAACGGGCCCTTCAATGTAAGAGAGCCTAACACCATGTCTGGCACGTGGTAGGGTCTGCAACACATTTACCCACCAGCTACTAAGAAGGTATGGAAAGATCCATGTGGCTCTGAATACAAAGTGAAGAGGGTCCCAATCAGACAGAAAGGGAAAAGAAGCTCTTTCTCCCCCATATGTGGACTTCTCAGAGAGACCAATTTTAGCTCTGAAGCCACAGCCCCATCCAGGCTCTTTATGCTCACTTGAAGAGCCAGGCTGGAGGCATAGGTGCCTGACTTGTTTCTCCGTCAGCGATGGCTCACAGGAGACCCCAGAATGAGCAGTGGCAGCCTCAAGGGCCCCTGGGACAGTGCCAAGAGCCCTGGACTGAGCCCTAGTCCCAGCAACCCTGACTGCCCCTGCTCTAGGCCTCAGTTGCCTCACATGAAAAGGCAGGAAGAAGTTGGCCTTTATAATTTTTTTTTCGTTGGCGCAGATCTCTTCCTTCAAACAGAAGCTTTGATGAGAGCCAAATACATAAATAAAAACAAGCAGCTCAGGCTGAAGCGGGAAGGGGGTAGGCATTCAGAATTCAGAGCTGGATTCCTGGGATTTCCCTTTGAAAACCACTGGGTTAGGTCATTTTTAGGTCCTCTTCCAGGGCCAACACACTGATTTTTAGCCTAGTTTTTTTTCTAGTTACTTTTTATTGGAGTATAGTTGCTTTACAATGTTGTGTAGCCTAGTTCTTAAATACTCAGATCATATCCCTTAAATATGAACTGGGCAGAGTAGAAGGAAGGAGAGGGAAGAGATGGAGAGGCTTTGCCCAAGGGGTCACTGGGGACACTTGAGGCCTGCCAGTCCCTTCCAGTCTGAGCTGGGAGATTAAGCACCAGGCCTCCATCTTCTCAGGTTCCAGTCCGGTCTGCCACTGGTGGCAAAGGGGAGCTGGGCATAAGTGCTGGATCTCCGAGCAGGAAGCTCAGCCCCAGGCAGGAGGCAAGTGGCCCAAAAGGACACAAGGGACAGATGGGTGCTAAGAATGGAACGTGGTGCTCCAAGCTCTGGGGAGCGGCCACCCCTGGGGCAGGTGACAGGGACAAGGTGCCTTTTGGAGCCTGCAAGGGATCCACAGCACTGAAACTTAGGCTCCTGAAGTCAAGGGGTTACAGGAGAAATTTTCCACGTCAGAGAGGTGCCTGGAGTTCCTAAGTAGGCCACCTGCTCAGCAGCGGCCCCTCCTCTCCTCACTGGTTCTCTGAGCTCACAGGCTACACACACATCCAACAAATTCCAGCTGCAGAAATTAATCCGTGGCCCCATGGCCCTTGCTTTGAAGGCTCCATCAGTCAGCTCCAAGAGCCACGGGCTCAGAGCTGGAAGGAGGCTGTGGAAAGTCACCTTGAAGGCTAACATAAAGCATGCACGGGCACTGACCCCAAACCCCCACTGAGCCCGCTCTTCAGAGACTGCACACAAGTGTCCCACATCATAGTTCTGGAACGTTCTCTATCATCCTCAAGTTTCTGAACTGGTTTTTTTCTGCCCCTTGGGAATATCTCCTCATCCACCTCATAGAGCCAGAGTTTATTATCAAGCGCACCGGCCACGGTTCAAATACCGCTCCACTACTTCCCAGCAGTGAGGCCTTAGGTATAGCCCTGAACCTCTCTGGGCCTCAGTTTCCTCACCTGCAAAGTGGAGATAATAGGACCTGCCCTAGTGGCTTCACGCAATTATTGGAAGCACTTTGTAAACTTAAAAGTGGGGATCCTAGTGAAAACTCTGTCCCAAATCGAAGGTGCAAGGGTACAGGAAAGAAAGGGCACAGGGCTGAGTCACTGCACAACTTGAGACAAATCGCTTCCCAGATCTAGGCCTCAGTTTCCTCTTTGTGAAATAAGAGGATGCTTGCAAAGGTTCGCAGGTTTTCCCTAAGCACTAGTATCTTCTGACCCCCTCACCTTTGCACCTTTTAAAATTATCCCCAAGACAGGGACTTCCCTGGTGGCACAGTGGTTAAGAATCCGCCTGCCTAATGCAGGGGGCATGGATTTGATCCCTGGTCCGGGAAGATCCCACATGCTGTGGAGCAACTAAGCCCATGCGCCACAACTACTGAAGCCCGTGCGCCTAGAGCCCACGCTCCGCAGCAAGAGAAGGCACCACAACGAGAAGCCCTCACACTGTAACGACGAATAGGCCTTGCTCGCTGCAACTAGAGAAAAGCCCATGAGCAGCAACGAAGACTCAACGTGGTCAAAAGTAAATAAATAAATAAATTTATTTTTTTTCAAATGGGGCTAGTGATAAATAGGGTTTTATGTGATCGGGCAAAAAAAATATAGGAAAGGGCTTCCCTGGTGGCGCAGTGGTTGAGAATCTGCCTGCCAATGCAGGGGATATGGGTTCAAGCACTGGTCTGGGAAGATCCCACATGCCGCGGAGCAACTGGGCCCGTGAGTCACAACTACTGAGCATGCACGTCTGGAGCCTGTGCTCCGGAACAAGAGAGGCCGCGACAGTGAGAGGCCCGCGCACCGCGATGAACAGTGGCCCCCACTTGCCGCAACTAGAGAGAGCCCTCGCACAGAAACGAAGACCCAACACAGACAAAAATAAATAAATTAATTAATTAATTTTTTAAAAAGAAAATATATATATATAGGAAAGATCCTCAGCTTATAACAAGATCTTAGTAAACAGTAGTTAACACTATTATTTACACTCTAAGGAGCTACCCCACAGGGGAGTGATTCCTATTAGTCAAATAATGGGCAGAAGCAAATACAGTTTCCCTAGGCCCCTAGCAAAATCAAAATCAAGATTTTGATTATAGAGCACTAGATTTCTAGGAAAAGGGAAACAGAATAAATCAGTGAGGCGGGTGTTTCTCTTAGAGAGAATACATACCTGAGAACATAACTGAAGGCCTCTGAAACCCTCCTTCCTTGGGATTCTCAGCTCTCCTGACCTCATGTACCTTCCCCTCCTAGCATTTCTATGTGTCCTGTCAGGTGGATGCCTCCCCCCCACATATCTGTCCAACCTTAACATCACTGCTGAGCTCAAATTCAAAGTGTCTAGAACTGAACTCATCTATAACCCCACCCAAGCCTACTTTTCCCCTTGGGTTCTGTTACAAGCATCACTTCCCAACTGCTGACATTCAAACCTATGTTTGAATCTGATGTGCCATCTACTGTCTGGGCAACTTACAAGTAACTTCTCTCCAGGCCTCAGTTTTTCTCACCTGTGAAATGGGAAACCAAGACTAGGAGAGTTCTAAAAACTCTTCCAGAGTTTAAATTTTTTTATTTTTTTATTATTATTACTATTTTGGCAGCACCACACGGCTTGCGGGATCTTAGTTCCCCAACCAGGGATCGAACCTGCACCCTCAGCAGTGAAAGCGCAGAGTCCTAACCACTGGACCTCCAGGGAATTCCCTAAAATTTTTTGAAGTCTATGATTTGAAACCACCTTTAAAAGGTCTAGGAAGGAGGGAGGGATAAATTAGGAGTATGGGATTAACAGATATAAACTACTATACATAAAATAGTAAGCAAAAAGGATTTACTGTATAACAAAGGGAACTGTATCCAATATCTTGCTTTTTTTGGGTTTTTTTAATTATTTTTTTTAATCTTCATTGGAGTGTAATTGCTTTACAATGCTATATTAGTTTCTGCTGTACAACAAAGTGAATCAGCTATAAGTATACATATATCCCCATATCCCCTCCCTCTTGAGCCTCACCCCTCTAGGTCGTCACAAAGCATCAAGCTGATCTCCCTGTGATATGCAGCAGCTTCCTGCTACCCATCCATTTTACATTTGGTAGTGTATATATCCAATATCTTGTAATAACCTATAATGGAAAAAATATATATACATATTTATATTTTCTATATATATATATATATGAATCACTTTGCTATATACATGAAACTAATACAATATTGTTAAGTCAACTATACTTCAATTTTTAAAAAAAGATTAGGAACTTCCCTGGTGGCGCAGTGGTTAAGACTCTGAGCTCCCAATGCAGGGGGCCCTGGTTTGATCCCTGGTCAGGGAACTAGATCCCACATGCATGCCACAACTAAGAGTTTGAATGCCACAACTAACGAGCCTGCCTGCTGCAACTAAGACCCAGAGCAACCTAAATAAATAAATAAATAAATATTAAAAATAAATATTAGTAAAAATAAAAATAAGGTCTGGGGGGGCAAGAATAAATTGGGAGACTGGGATTGGCATATACACACTACTCTATATAAAATAGATAATTAACAAGGACCTACTGTATAGCACAGGGAAACTCTACTCAATACTCTGTAATGGCCTATATGAGAAAAAGAATCTAAAACAGAGTGGATATATGTATACATATAACTGATTCACTTTGCTGTACACCTGAAATTAACACAACCTTGTAAATCAACTATACTCCAATAAAAATTTAAAAAAACAAGGTCCAAAAAATAAAATAAAAATAAGGTCTGGGGACAAATCAGTTACCTTTGATTTTTAAGGAGTGAGAATTTAGCCTTCTCCCTAAACACAGCCAGTCAAGGGCAGAGCCCGTGTCTGACGAGTATCAGCACCTCCCACAGGGCCAGACACAACACAGACACCTGGTAGATTTGTGAGTGAAGAATGAGTGGAGGGGGCTTCCCTGGTGGCGCAGTGGTTAAGAATCTGCCTGCCAATGCAGGGAACACGGGCTCAAGCCCTGATCCGGGAAGATCCCACATGCCATGGAGCAACTAAGCCCGTGAGTCACAACTGCTGAAGCCCGCACGCCTGGAGCCCATGCTCCACAACAAGAGAAGCCACCGCAATGAGAAGCCCGCGCACCACAACGAAGAGTAGCCCCCGCTTGCCACAACTAGAGAAAACCCGCGCACAGCAACGAAGACCCAATGCCAAAAATAAATAAATAATTTATAAAAAAAAAAAAGAATGGAGGAGGGTTAGGATTAGAGTAGGAAGTCATAAAGCAAAAGCATGAGCTTTGGAAGCACCCAGGGCTGGGTTTGGATCCTGTCTCCACCGCCCACTAGCTGTGTGAGCAGCCCCCTCTGAGCTTCAGATTCCCCATCTGGAAAACAGAACATAACACTTACTTTATGATTATTGGTGAGGACAAAATGAGGTCATATGGTAAACATACAGTAAAAGATAGGTGATTATTATTCTAATGGGATGAATAAATGAATACTGAATGAGGTGATTTGTCATGAAGATTTTTTAAGAAAAGGGGCCAAAGAAAGCATCAGTTGGCTTGGGTACCCTCATTAGACAGAAATACAATAAAGAGATAATATGCAAGTCTCCCCATAGCCATGGGCCCTCCCAACCCTCAGTGACATAAGTACAGACAATGAGTGGGGACACTGTACTTTATGGATACATTTTCTCAGAGGGTTTAAGGCATCTTCAGAGACAACAAGAATTATCTCTTCCCCAATCTCCCTATCCCCCCAACTCCCAACCCATAGATGTGAAAATATCCCAGTATTTTTACATGAACTCTCCAGAATAGCGATCCTGGGGGTGGAGGGCACAGATTACAGCATCAAACAGACCTACACAAATGCAGTCACCTGATTCATAACAAAGTCACCTGATTCAGTGCCATGGGGAGAGGGTGTTTTTTCAATAATGGTACTAATCAACTGGATATCCATATAAGAAAAAAAAAGGATCTTAACCCCTATCTCATACTAAACACAAAAATCAATTCCAGATGAACTACATATGTACATGTGAGAGTTCAAACACCAGAGCTTTTCAAGAAAAACATATGAATATCTTTGTGACCTCAGAGTATGCAAAATTTTCTTAATTTGATGAGACACAAAACAAACTAATGGGCCAGGAAGATCTAAATGGTCTATGTTAAAATTAAGACTGTCTGTTAGTTCAAAGACATCTTTAAGAGTGTGAAAAGTAGGAGATGATTTTGGAATATGTACTAACATCCAGAATACAGAAAGAACCTTTATGTTATGGGCTGAATTGTGTCCCCCAAAATTTATATGTTGAAGTTCTAACCCGCAGCAACTCAGTAAGTAACCATATTTGGAGATAAAGGCTTTAAAGAGGTAATTAAAATGAGGTCTTTAGGGTGGCCCCCTAATCCAGTAAGACTGGTGTTCTCATAAGAAGAGATTAGACACAGATACAAACAGAGGGAACACCATGGGAAGACACAGGGAGAAGACAGCCATCTATAAGCCAAGGAGAGAGACCTTCAAAGAAACTTAACCTTGCTGACACCTTGATCTTGGACTTCCAGCTCCAGAATTATGAGAAAAAAAATTTCTGTTGTTTAAGTCATCCATTCTGTGGTACTTTGTTATGTTTGGCCCTAGCAAACTGATACACCTTACAATCAATAAGACACAATCTTTACCATAAACAAAACAAAAAGACAACCTGCAGACTAGGAGAAAATATTCACAAACGATGAGACCAGCAAGGGCTTAATTTCCAAAATACACAAACAATTCATACAACTCAATATCAAAAAAACAAAAAACAAACAAACCAATCAAAAAATGGGCAGAAAACCTAAATAGACCTTTCCCCAAAGAAGACACACAGATGGCACATGAAAAGATGTTCAATATCACTAATTATTAGAGAAATGCAAATCCAAACTACATTGAGATATCACCTTACACCAGTCAGAATGGCCAGCATCGAAAAGTCTACAAATAATAAATGCTGGAGAGGGTGTGGAGAAAAGGGAACCCTCCTACACCATTGGTAGGAATGTAAACTGGTGTAGTCACTATGGAGAAGAATATGGAGGTCCCTTTAAAAATTAAAAATAGGGACTTCCCTGGTAGCACAGTGGTTAAGAATCCACCTGCCAATGCGGGGGACACGGGTTCAATCCCTGATCCGGGAAGACCGCACATGCCTGGAGCAACTAAGCCCATGTGCCACAACTACTGAGCCTGTGCTCTAGAGCCCGGGAGCCACAACTACTGAGCCCACATGCCACAACTACTGAAGCCTGCGTACCTATAGCCCGTGCTCCGCAACAAAAGAAGCCACCGCAATGAGAAGCCCGCGCACCACAACGAAGAGTTGCCCCCGCTCCCTGCAACTATTGAGAAAGCCCGCGCGCAACAAAGACCCAATGCAGCCAATTTATTTAAAAAAAGAAAAAAAATCTTACAAAAAAAAAGGGACTTCCCTGGTGGCGCAGTGGTTAAGAATCCGCCTGCCAATGCAGGGGACACGGGTTCGAGCCCTGGTCCAGGAAGATCCCACATGCCGTGGAGCAACTAAGCCCGTGCACCAGAACTACTGAGCCTGCGCTCTAGAGCCCACGAGCCACAACTACTGAGTCCATGTGCCGCAACTACTGAAGCCCACATGCTCTAGAGCCCATGCTCCGCAACAAGAAAAGTCACTGCAATGAGAAACCCATGCACCACAACGAAGAGTAGACCCCGCTTGCCACAACTAGAGAAAGCCCACGCGCATCAACGAAGACCTAACGCAGACAAAAAAAATAAATTAATTTTTAAGAAAAACCAAACACTAAAAATAGAGTTACCATATGATCCAGTAATCCCACTCCTGGGCATACATCCAGAAAAGACAGAAAGCTCTATTTAGAAAAGATACATGTACCCCAGTGTTCACAGGAGCACTATTTACAATAGCCAAGACATGGAAATAACCTCAGGGTCCATCAGCTAATGAATGGATAAAAATGTGGTGTGTGCATGTGTGCATGTGTATATATATATATATTATATATATATATATACATGCACACACAATGGAATATTACTCAGCCATTAAAAAGAATGAAATAATGCCATTTGCAGCAACATGGATGGACCTAGAAATTATCACAGTAAGTAAATCAAAGAAAAATATTATATTATATCAATATACATGGAATCTTAAAAAATGATACAAAACTTATTTACAAAACAGAAACAGACTCACAGACATAGAAAACAATCTTATGCTTATCAAAGGGTAATGTGGGGGAAGGGATAAATTAAAAAAATGATACAAATGAACTTATTTACAAAACAGAAACAGACTCACAGACATAGAAAACAATCTTATGCTTATCAAAGGGTAATGTGGGGGAAGGGATAAATTAGGAATTTGGGTTTAATAGATACACAGTACTATATATAAAATAAACAACAAGAACCTACTGTATAGCACAGGGAACTATACTCAATATCTTGTAATAGCCTATAATGGAAAAGAATCCGATATATATACACACACACACACACACACACACACACACACACACACACACACACAGGTATAACTGAATCACTTTGCTGTACACATGAAACTAACACAACGTAAATCAACTATACTTCAATTAAAAAAATTTTTTTAAATAAGAAACAATCTTTAAAATAATGAAGAAAAGACTTGATCAAACATTTCATAAAAGAAGATATCCAGGGCTTCCCTGGTGGCGCAGTGGTTGAGAGTCCGCCTGCCGATGCAGGGGACACGGGTTCGTGCCCCGGTCCGGGAGGATCCCACATGCCGCGGAGCGGCTGGGCCCGTGAGCCATGGCCGCTGAGCCTGCGCGTGAAAAAAAAAAGAAGATATCCAAATAGCAAATAAACATATGAAATGGAGCTCAATTTCATCAATCATTAGAAAAATGCCAAGTGAAACACACTGAAATAGAACTATACTCCCATCAGCATGGAG
The DNA here is from genome assembly GCF_002837175.3 of Physeter macrocephalus. Taxonomy (NCBI): domain Eukaryota; kingdom Metazoa; phylum Chordata; class Mammalia; order Artiodactyla; family Physeteridae; genus Physeter; species Physeter macrocephalus. The sequence continues at coordinate 23,822 of NW_021145478.1, forward strand.
GCATGACTACAATGAACATGATGAGCACACCAACTCTGGGTAAGGATACGGTGCAGTCAGAACCAGAACAATCCACTGGACAATTACTTGACAGGATCTACTAAAACTGAACATATATGTAAATTCTCTGACCCATGCAATTCTGCTCTTAAGTATATGCCCAACAGAAATGCATCCATTTGTTCACCCATCATGCCTAGAATGTTCATCGCAGCACTATGCATACAGCCTTAAACTGGCAGTTACCCGAGTGCCCACTAATAGAATGAATAAATCAATTGTGAAATAATCACATAATGGAAAACTACATAGCAATGAAAATAAATCATCTACAACTGCACACAACAATATGGATGAATCTCGTAAACACAAGGTTGAGTGATAAAACGCCAAAACCCAAAGAGGACAGACATCCTGTATGATTCCACTAACACAAAGTATGAAAACAGGCAAAATTTATCCACACTATTAGAAGAAGTCAGGACAACAGTGGAGGGAGTGACTGGATGGGAATTCAAGGGGGGTTTGATCCTGGGCTTCCAATTACCCTGGTGTGTTCAATTTGTTAAAATTATACAAATTTTAACTACAGGATTACTATATGTGCACTTTTCTATATGTATATTAGACTTCAATAAAAAGCTTTCATTTTAAGCGTACAGTGCCAAAGAAATGGAAAGTGCCACTTCTTGTTTTGGTTCTTTAGAGGTGAGGAGCTAAAAACAGAGGCTAGGTGCCTGTCTTCCAGTGGGCAGATAAACAGGGCTGAGAGAAAAAAGCCCAATTCTAGGAGATTAGAGAAGAGACTGGAGCCCCAGGTTGTGGCCTAATAGCGGGCTGTGCACCAACCCACTTCTCAGACAGTCGCCTCCCAAGATACAGGGCCTGGGGAGGGGACAAGAGGCTGGAAGACAGGCTGAGATCCCCCACTAACTTCAAGGGATGGTCCAGCCTCCCCCATACTCTGCCATCCACAGCAGAACTCTCATTTGTGGGAATTCCCTGGTGGTCTAGTGGTTAGGACTCCACGCTCTCACTGCCGAGGGCGTGGGTTCAATCCCTGGTCAGGGAACTGAGATTCCGCAAGACATGTGGCATGGCCAGAAAAAAAAAAGGAACTCCCATTTGTGTTAGGGACATGGTTACGTCACCCAGCAACCCTGGGGAGTCACTCCTTCCCCACTCTCAGTCCGCATGGTTCAGCTGGGCTGGGTGTGGGGTTTTGCTCCCCATTTCTGCTGCCATGTGGGGAGAAACTTGCTGGAGAATGAAGCAGAAAGAGGAAGCAACAAATGGGAAGCAAAAACGAAAAGAGCCAAGATCTTGAGATCTTCTTGGAGCACCTAGATCCAGAAATGCCTAAGGTCACATCCTGAACTTATTACGTGAACCGCTGAATTCTGTTTTGCTTAGGGCAGATTGAGTTACATTTGTCACTTATGTCACTATGACAAATCTTCCCCTTCGCCACTCTCCGGAAGCCTGTGTGCACTCAGTGGGAATAATCCTAGCCACTGCTAACTGCCATTACGTGCATCCCTCACGGTGCTACACCTTTACAAAGCACGTTCATATCCACCAATCCGTTCGATCATTACAGAAATGCCAAGAGACACAGGCCGCAGGTATTACTATTACCACTTTTCGGGGGGGTTTTTTGGCCGCATTGTGCGACACGCAGGATCTTAGTTAGTTCCCTGACCAGGGATCGAACCCGTGCCCCCCGCATTGGGAGCAAGGAGTCTTAACCACTGGACCACCAGGGAAGTCTCACTATTCCCACTTTCTTTGCCATCCTAGAGTTTTTTGAGAGCCGGCGAGGACGTCAGGACCATCTAATTGAATCTTCTTGCTCTCACAATGAGAAGAATGAGGCTCAAGGAAAGAGGCAGCCTGGATACAACCAGAGAATAACAAAACTACAAAGGGCTTGAAAATTCTTCAAAAGCGCCGCCGAGGGCACCATTACTGAGACCGTGATGTTCCCTGATCCACAGATTTGAGAATCTGGCTTTAATCCTTGTCCATAAAGAGAACTTCATCGGATCCACATCCTTCCATTAGAATAATAATGGGGACCATTTCGTCATCCGCCATAATGCTAAGCCTTCATTCATTCTCTTACAGGATCTTTCTTTGAGGCAGGTTCTGCTCTTAGCTCCATTTTGCAGCTGAGAAGTAGCTTGTCCCAAATCACGCAGCCAAGTAGCAGAGCTGAGTCCCAACAACAAAGGCTGGGGCTGGGTTGAGGCACCAGAGAGAGTCACCTGTGCCCAGATTTGATTTACGGGGCCCATCGCCCCACCTTCTGCTCGCTGCGGCAAGGCTGCCTCCTTCCGCTCTGACGTCCACTTCTTCAGCATTTCTAGAATCCAGCTTTAAAAAAAAAAAACTACCTCCTGAGCAAAAGCCCTCACCAGCCAACTGAGATCCTTCTGTCAACAGCAGCACCTCCTTACAGCCAACGGGTCCCCCTTCTCCTTTTTCTTTTTTTCCGCCACACGTCATGCGGGATCTTAGTTCCCCAAACCAGGGATGGAACCCACACCCGCTGCAGTGGAAGTGCTGAGTCCTAACCACTGGACCGCCAAGGAAGTCCCTGGTTCTCCCTTTGAGTTAACACATCTCTGGGTCAATAATTCAGGCTGGGGACTTCCCTGGTGGCGCAGTGGTTAAGAATCCGCCAGCCAATGCAGGGGACACAGGTTCGAGCCCTGTCCGGGAAGATCCCACATGCCGCGGAGCAACTGAGCCCGCGCGCCACAACTACTGAGCCCGTGTGCCACAACTACTGAAGCCTGCACGCCTAGAGCCCGTGCTCCGCAACAAGAGAAGCCACCGCGGTGAGAAGCCCGCGCACCACAACGAAGAGTAGCCCCCGCTCGCCACAACAAGAGAAAGCCACGGGCAGCAACAAAGACCCAACACAGCCAAAAATTAATTAATTAATTAATTAATTTTTAAAATAATAATAATAATAATTCAGGCTGGATCTCTGCACACCCACTGGTCAGCTGCCTTCATTCTCCATACAACCACAAGAGTCAGCTTTTATAGAACTTAAATCAGATCACATTACTTCACACCCACCAGGATGGCTAGCATCAAAAAGACAGACAAACACACACACACACACACACACACACACACACACACACACAAGACAGAGAATAACAAGTGTGGGTAAAGATGTAGAGAAATTAGAACCCTCGTATGTTGCTAATGGGAATTTAAAATGGCGCAGCTACTTTGGAAAACAGTCTGGCAGTTCCTGAGGAGATTAAATGTAGTTACCCTATGACCCAACAATTCCCTTCCTACGTATATACCCCAAAGAAGTGAATATGTATGTTCACACTAAAACTTGTACGTGAGTAGTCATAGCAGCATTATTCATAATACCCAAGAAGTAGAAACAACTAAAATATTCATCAAGAGATGAATGGGTAAACAAAACGTGGTCTATCCATATAATGGGATACTGTTCAGCCTTAAAAAGTAATAAAGTACTGAGACTGTTACAACATAGATGAACCTCAAAAACATGAGGCCAAGTGAAAGAAGCCACACACAAAGGACCACATATTATGATTCCACTTACATGGAATATCCAGAAGAGGCAAACCCACAGAGGCAAAAAGCAGATTGGCTGTCAGGGGATGGAAGGAGAGGGGAATTGGGAGGTACAGGGCTTACTTTGGGGGGTGATGAAAATGTTCTGGAATTAGTTAGTGGTAATGGTTGCACAACATTGTGAATATATTAAGAACCACTGGGGAATTCCCTGGCGGTCCAGTGGTTAGGACTCGGCACTTTCACCGCTGTGGCCCAGGTTCAATCCCTGGTCAGGGAACTAAGGTCCTGCAAGCCAAGCAACGTGGCCAAAAAGAAAAAAAGAACCACTGAATTGCACACTTTAAAATGGTTAGATGGTGAATTTTACGGTATATGAATTCTATCTCAATTTTTAAAATATTTTTAATTCCCCCTCCAAGAAAATAATCAGATCACAAAGTTACCGCCTCACCACACTTTAAAACTCCCCAGTGGCCTCCCATCACCCCGGAAGTTAAACCCAAATTCCCCACCAGGGCCTTGAAGGTCCTACGTGGGCCTGGCCCTGCAACTTCTCCCACCTCTCCTACTACTTCCCCCCCTCACTCCTTCCATTCCTCCCCCACCCTTTGCCCTTGTTCATTCCTCCATCTGGAATGATCTTTCCCACAGCTGGATCCTCATCAGTCAGGTCTCTGTCCAAACGTCCTCATCGCCTCCACCCAGAGGCCCTCCCTGACCAACCCCCATCTAAAACAAAACACAGCTCCAGCAAGTTCTATCCCATTACCCTGCTTTACTTCTTCATATCCCTTATCACCCTCTGAAAAGACGTAAATTTTTTTAAACTATTTATTTCTTTGTTGCCTGTCACTCCAACCAAGAGGGCAGGGATCTTGTCTGTCCTGCTCACAGCTCTGAATTAGCCTGCCACGTAGGAGCTACTTGAGAAACACTTCTGGAAATAATGGATGTATTAACCAACTTCCTGTAAAAGCTGAAAGGCAGCCCACTACCTGGTCAGGAGTCCGGGGCACTCAGTGAGTCCAGCCGAGCTCTGTAGGTACTCAGCGCCAAGCCCTGCCCTAGACCTGTCTGGAACCCTGAGGAAGCAGGAAGAATGATCCCTCCCCTTGAAAGTTCTGAAAGTCTTTCAGGGGTCACACAGCACCCAGTGTTTACCCAGCAACCCACAAACAAACGCAAAGGAGAGATCTAAGATTGCCTTGATGACACCCAAGCTGGAGGCTAGGGTCCAAATCAGCCTCATAAAACTGCACTGGCAAACACCCTCTAGTGCAGCTTCTTACGGCTTTGCAATCTGACCTGTTCTCCAGAATGAGACGGTTGCAGCTCACACCTGCTCCTGCCTCCTCGCATGGGGACTTTCTTCTCAGAGGCAGTTAAATATCCAAAGAGGCAGGTGGTACAGGCCTCGTCCCCCGCCACTACCACGTCCCCCCAAATCAGCATCTCTGGGCCACGCACACACACAGCGACTTACCCACTAGGAGTTTGACATCTCGGACTGTGAAATCAGGGTCAGGCATCCTCGAGAAAGAGGAACACAGACATTTGATGAGAAGAAATAACAGGGTTAGACGCAACAATGGGGGCAAAGGGAGGCCATTTTTCCAAGAGAGTTGCCTGGTTCTCAGGCTGGGAATCCAAAATGGGATAACTCAGCGGGAGGGTCACCCCCCAAACCAGTCAGCAGCTTCCTCACCTCAACGGCAAACCAAACCCCTCACTCTCCCTGACACCGGAACTCAGCGTAGCTACAGAGAAGAGGATGGACATCCACTGTCCCCCTGCCACTTACCCGGGGAAGACTGAAGTGTACTGTCAAGGTAAACGCCAGAGCTGGCCATTCAAACACTTGCTTCCTTTTAGGGTGGGTAGCCCTCTCTGTGGCTCCTCTTCTAGAAAATACTCTCCATAAGGAGTTGTATGGAGGGTGGGAGGGACCCCTTTTAAGTTTAGAGGAAAAAAAAACATGTCGCACCAATTCCAGGGATTTGGTGACACTGGCTATGATGACTGTGATGAGGTTCACTATTAATTAATAGTGATGCCCAAGGTTTCATTTCTGTCAGTAGTAATTACGGACAGTAGATGCTGTGGAGGGAGGGAGGCTGTGATGAAGCCCTCAGCTTCCTCCCCCACCCCTGCCCAAGGGGTGGAAACCTGTTCTTCCAGCCAGCCTGCGGATGGATCTCTCCCCCAGCGGAAGCTCTGAAGAGAATGTAAACCAGACAAGACACCATGGGAGGCAGGTGCTGGGGCCCGAGCCGGAAGGGGAGACGAGGGCCTAGCATCCTAGGAAACACACCCTCCACAGAAAAGGGCCAGTTTCCCACATAGTGCAAGTCTGAGTAGAAAATATGCATGTAGGCGTCCTGCCTCTGGGCCCAGAAGCTGGCCAATCCCTTTGCAGTTCAGGCCCTGCCTCAGTTTTCTGATTCAGGGGGAGGACACAATTCTCTTCAGGAAGTCACTGCGTGTAACTGGGGTGGGTCAGGGGAAAAAGTCCACGCTGTTTAAGTACCCTGTGACCTCTCCATCCAAATTCTCTGAAAATCCAGACTCATCTTTAAAGAGTTTTCCCCCCCTCTGTCAGGCCTTGAACAAGGAGATACAATCCCCAAATAATGAAGAAAAATCCTTCTCAGTGACGAGAGGTTAGGAAAAGGGCGGAAGAAATCCATCCCAAGCTACAAACTGTGTTAGGGAAGGAGACAGGGGAAGAAGCAACTGGTTTCAGCAACTTACTTAATTCCCAGGCCATCCTTCTCTCGAAATATCAGGGGAACTCTGAGAGCTTCTCTCTGCACATACTCATAGTTGAAATCTGTTTGGAGATTGGAATTAAAACAGGTTGGTTAAGTCATGAAGGAGCAAATGAACCATGATCCATTGGTTAGGGGAAGAAAAATGATGGAGGAAGGGGCCGGGGTTATACTAGATGCAGGCACCAGCTCAGAGGGCAGGAGCTCCCCAGAAAATGACAAGGAAATGGATTAGGCAAAGCCCAAGAGAAGCCATGCCAACTATCAGCTCCTCTGCCTACTCAGTCATTGCCTGCATGCCCCACTGGTCAGAACTTGTCAATGAACAGCCCAAGGCTGGAGAGGACTGGGGAGGGAGCCTCATGAAAGAGCCCCACACAGCCCAGTTATCACTGCAAGAGAGGGCCGGATGGAGAAACACATCCCAAGCTGAGCTCAGAAAGTAAAGGAACTGCAAAATTGAAGAATGCCACCTGGGAGGATCTGAAGCCCCAGAGAGGAGGCTGGGAGGAGGGTTCTCATTGTAGCTGAGCATCAGGGAAGATCTTATTGTAATATCCTGCATGGTGAAGGGGAGGGGGGGAAAAGCCGGTTTCCCTGGAAACTGTATATCTGGTGCCAAAATAACTAGGGAACTGGGCACAGCTTTGCTGTCTTAATAGTGAAATTCTGCTGCAGCCATCAGAACACTTGTTTCAGCTGGGTAACCAAGAGGGATACTCCCCAGGTGAAGGCTGTGTGAAGGGGACGTAGTGAGGCCTGAAGAAAATTCACCGCGTAGTTTTTCTGCCTGACTGACGCTTGTCTAGTGTAGACCCCCAACATCCTTATGGAAAGCCCTAGAGCACGAAGGAAGCCTTAGCTTCCATCCTCCTGAGTTCCAAAAGTAGGGGATCTGACCCAACCATATCCCTAAATATGGAGGTGAGGGAGGCGGAGATAAATCCTCATATCCCCAAATCCTCAGGTAACTGAAGCAATTCACAAAGGCGCAAGCCCTCCCTGGCCGGTCAGAAGGGAGATAGAGGAGATCCCAGGCCACTGAAGCCCCTACCCCAGGGCCACAGTTCACTAGGGCAGCTTGGGGGAGTGGGGGTAGGGAGAGGCCAAGGCAACTCTGCTCAGAGGAGAGAGAACAAAACCAGAGCTGGGGAAAGTCCTGACCTTAGCAGCTCAGATCCCCAGGAGCTCCCAGTGAATGGGGATTCCTAAGGATTTAAAGGCAGAGAAGTTTAAGAAGCTTCTATTTTGAATCCGGGCTAAGGGCTCCTTCTGTTTCTCAGCTCCTCCCTCGAGTTCTGGGGCAAGATCTGAATTAACAACCAAAAACCCTAGAGCCCTCTCCCTTGAAAGGAGCCTGGACAGCAGATTTAAGGGCTCTCCCTCGCTGGAAACCCCCAGCCCACCCCATACACACACACCCAGAGTCCACCCCCAGGGTCAGCTTCACTTCCTCAAATGAGCCTGAGAAAACACTGAGATCCTGGGCAGAGAATTCCTCACCAATGACCAGGAAGAGTTGCATACTGCTTTCTGCTGCGATCCGCCAAACGACTCAAGAAAAATGGGGAAGGAGAGGAATTAAAATCCCATTTGTGCTAAGGAAATTTAAATGTAGTTGGGACTAGACCTCTGAACTGTCTGGCCTCTGGGTGCAATGCTCTTTAGACCTGGCAGGCTGGAAGAAATTTCTTCTTCCCTCCCCTCACAACTACCCCCTACCACCGAAGCCCGGCACTCCAGGAAGCAATGGGCACAAAAGAGAAACTTCAAAAATGCAAAGCTAGGCGGTCTCTCCTAGGGGCTAACCCCACAGCCCTAGCCACCCAACCGGAACTTGGAGGCGGGGGCGCGCTTCCCAGTTATCAGCTCACTGAGGGATGGGAGGGTTTTCCAAGGGGGAAGGGGATAAACAAAATGGGAACAGAGTAATATAAAGGAAACCCAAATGTCTGAGGGGCAAAAATGAACTTACAAACCCCAGAAGGGCATAGGGAGATGCCTAAGTAGGCAGGGCAAATCCAAAACCCCAATCCCACAGGCCAAACCAGGGGCCTTGAGGGCCTTAGACCCAAGCCAGAGCATCACCTCAAAGTCTGGAAGACACTCCCAGACACTTTGCTAGTACCAGGGTCAGGGAGATAGGCCCTGAAGGTCTCAGGCTAGGGTGACATTCCCAAACCCCAGAGGCTTCTCCAACTTCTGCTCTAAACTGGCAGGGCCCACAAGAGGGACAGAGCTCTCAAGCCCTCAGGGCTGGGAAGAGACCCTGTTTCCCAGGGCGTTGCCCCAAGTCTTCACCTCAAACTGCCAGGGGGCAGCCTGAAGCCTGAGTGGGGGATAACCCCCTTACCCACAGTCCCCACACTTCAAGCATCAGGGCTGCAGGGCTAGAGACCTCAGGCTTAAGCGGGGGCCAGCCAACAACTCCGGGTCACCCACCCTGCTCCCATCTAGCAGGGCTCACGAGGTGATGGAGCTCAGCAGACCCCAGGCCTGAGGAGGTGTCACTAAGTGACCGGGGGTGTCCCCAGCGCCAGGTCCTAACTGGCAGGGCCCGAAATGGCACGGGGTTTGGGAGGCTACAGGCCTGGGGGTCCCCCACCCCAATGCCCCTGGGGTGCCCCAGCCCCGCTTCAGCCCATCGGCTGCACCTCGTGCAGCGCAAGGAGCTGGGCCGGCTCCGGGAGGGGTAGAACGCGGCGCACCCGCCCTCCATCTGTCCGCCCGTCGGTCCCCAGGTCCCTCAGTTCGCCGGCCCCCTGGCTCTACCCACCCTGGGGCTGGTGGTGGGCGCGGGCCGGGCCTAGGCCCACGCCCGGCCCCGGTTCCCGCCTGCCCTCCTCCCTCGCCACCCAGCCCACCCCACCCCCCCAGTGCTCGGCCTCGTTTCGTCACCGGATCCCCTGGAATGGGGGACGCGGGCGCGAAATACGAACCCAGCCACCGGCAGCTCCCTCCCCACGTGCGCTCGGGCCGCGCCGAGGAGGACTGCCCGAGGAGGGGGCGCCTCACCTTTGCCCTCCATGGCGTGCACGAAGTCCCCCTGGTACAGCTGGCTGCGCAGCTTCTCCTCCAGGCTGAAGCCGCGGACGCTGACGATCTCCTCCACGTCCGACAAGTCCTCGTTCTCGTCGTATCTCTGGCGGTCAATCGGGCGCTGCAGGGACCCAAACCAGAGAGCCCGGGACATTACTGGGGGAAGTGGGGGTCGCTTCTCACCCTGGGCCCAGCTCGAACAGGTGCAGGAGCCGTGCGCCCCCTGCACCCCACCACTGCGACAGGAGCAACTTTGCGCAAAAGCCAAAGATGCTGAAAATGCGGATAATGAGAGGGGCCCGCGCCCCCAGGGTCAAGCTGCGCCCTAAACAGGGCACTCCCCTCCTGCATCTTTGGAGGCCATGGAAGGAATATCTGGGGGAGTCTCCCTTGCCCCGCACCCCCGAGAGGTGTTAGGTTTTGCCCACTCGGCCGGGAGCCTGGTTATGTAACCCGCGAGGGGGGCTCGGCGCACGGGCTGGCGGGGCATTTGTAGGCCCCGGGAGGAGCCGCCGCAGCGCCCGGCTCGGCGCTAACAGCAGCCCTGGCGGCCGCAGCGGCAGAGCCGGGAAGCCGGAACCGGGGGCCGGCGGCATTTCTAAGACTGGAGCCGCCCCCGAGCTACGGGGGAAGCTGGAAAGCTGAAATGGAAGGGCTGAGACCCCAGCCGCCCCCGCCGACCGACCGCCAGTGCAAAAAGAAGAGATGGGAGGGGGGGTTCGGGGCTTGGGAGGGGGAGAGGCAGACGGCCCGCCACAAAGCTCCCATCGGAGACCCCAAAACGCACCAGCAGCTGTCTCATCTCCCCACAAGCGCGCGCGCACACTCACTTCCTAAGGAGAATCCCCCGCCACTCCCCGCATCCCCTGCCTCCTCCCTCCACCGCCGAGCGCCCAGCCCCGCAGCCCCCCAGATTCCGGGCGAACCCCGAGCCCGCTGAGCTCCCCCTCCACGCCTTTCCCCGCTACCACCTCCCCACTTAAGTGTCTGAGACTCTGAGCCTCACAAGGGACTGGAGGAGTAAGCTGCTTGCTTCCTTTTGCATGCAATTTATTATATTTTTTTTCCGGTCCTCTTGCAAAATACAGAAAAGGAAAGAAAAGGCATCAAGAAACAACAACAAAAAAAATAGATCTATCATATACCAGATACAGATTTGGAAAAAAAAAAAAAAAGCTACACACCAATCTTCTTCCAGAGTCTTTCTCTGCCTCCATTTTTTTAGGAGAGTTCACCAATTAATTGTCAACACTCCTGCCCCCTGCATTTTGGCGGAGGGGGGAAGGAGGGAAGACCAAAGAAAACAAACCAAAAAATAAATAAATAAAGCTAGCCAGAGCCGAGATCTACAAAGTTTTGCACCAACACTTAAGCAGATCCGTTTGCAAAGTCCTAGGAAACCATTTTCAGCAGTTGTGGGGGGGAGGCGTCGACGTCATAATCCCCGGAACGTAAACATTGTTGCCGATCGCGCTCCGAGCCCGCGGCCCGGCTGGGGGGGGCACTCGGCCCGGGATGGGGGTGGGCGGGGGCGGTGGCCTGAGGAGGTGTGGGGCGGGGAGGGCGCCCGGGAGGCACCGGGCGCCGTTAGCGCCCTGGCATCGCTGTTTTGTTGTTGGGTCACGAGTGCGCCTCTGCACGCAGGCGCCGCCGCCGCCCGGGAGTTGTGTGCAGAGCTGACTTTTGGAAGGGCTGAGTTGCAGGCGGCGGGCGCATCCCGGAGATGGCGGGGCAGGGAGGAAGGGAAGGAGGGAGGGGGTGGGGAGGGAGGTGCAGATTTGCACGGCTGGCCTCAGCGGGAGGCGCGGAAATGCAAGCCGAGCATGCTGGAGTGAAAGCCCCCGGGGCCTGGCACCCCCAAAAAACGACCTCCCACCTCAATCCCTGCCCCCATGGCCCACGGCCCCCACGGGCTACCCCTCTTCCTCTTCCTTCACTCACCCCACCTCGTTACCTACGTGGCCGACCCAAATTCAAAACATTTTGTGTATATATAATTTTTTTTTCTTTTCTACTACGTCTTTTTTGGGGGGGATCCTCTCTAGATCCCCATAAGCGGACCTGCCATACGGAGGAGGCATTTGGGGGCTCAGGAAGAAATTAGCGCAGCTCCATACCTGTACGGACTGCATAGCTTTTAAACTCCTGGACTCAAAGATAAGGATCCACATACACACAGGTACAGGAAATACAGCCAGACCAAAGCCTTTTCAGACCCGAGCTGACCGGAAGACGTTGCCTTTCATTCATTCACTCTGCCCGCGTCTGTGGAGTCCTTTACTAGGCGACAAGCTCTGGAAGAGAAGTTGGACATTTTTTAAAGGTCCCTGCGCTCGCCAAGCGGAGGAAATAGATGCTCAGGAGTGAACTACCGAGAGAATCGGATCTGGCGCCTCCTAACGCAGCTGGCAAACATGCGAAGGGTAAGCCCTCATTGGCGGTTTACAGGAGAAATGTCGGTGGAAAGGTGCAAGGCGCTGGGATGGGGCGCGGGGAACTTTGGGCACCCCTTGATTAAGCCTACAGCGCTTCTTGGCGGAGGTATGGGCACCCTCTATACAAATATGGAGTATCATTAGATCTCGGTATGCTGTCCACGTACCTCGTTCACTGTGACCACCCCCAAAACTGGAATCCTAAACGTGTTATCCTGTAAGTCCATCATGAACAACAGTCAGCTCGACTTTGGTTGTGAGAAAAGCTGGCCCTAAACATTCTTCCAGCCCAACTAGGCCTGATCTTGGCGGTAAAGATCACGATGAGATGACATGGCACCAGGGCTACAGTAAAGGAGCCTTATACCTGCTCATAGCAGGCTTTGCAAACAAACTTCCCATACTTTTAATTTTACTTCTCTCATGAACCCTGTGGGATAGTTGGAGCAAATCATTTTGCAGATGGGAAACTGAGGCTCAGAGAAGTTTTGAATCTGGATGATTGCTTTACCCTCATATCCTCCCCGTGTCAACACAGTGATCAGACAGATAAGTGGAGAGGAAGTGGCTTCCCCATCAGAGATCAGATGTGAGCCGTCAGCGTAAGAGACAGCTTCCCCCTCACTCACCTTGAAGTTTCCTGTCCTGTCTTTCTGTATTTTTTTCCACCCACCCTCCAAAGACTACTCTTTGAAGTCTGTTTTAATCCAAGTCCTCTAGCTGGAGAACATCAAAATTTTTTCCAAACTGAAATAGCCCACCTTGGCTTAATGGGCTTGAGAAGGGTTTTGCCTTCAGCCTCTGTCAAGAACCAGGGACCGTTTTATTTGCTTCTCTCTTTCTCGCAAGAACCCTTTAAGGGAAATAGTTTTCTTATTCCTCATTTTGCAGATAAGGAAACTGTAACTCCGAAAGGGAAAGCCAATCACCCAAGATCACACAGCTTATATAAATGGGGTTGCTGGGGCTCAGACTGGAGCCTGGCTCTGCCATCACATCCTTTTTTTTGGATATTGACCATCTTCACTGCTCCCACATAATGAGATAAACATGTTCAAAGGAGGGTGCAGTGGGCTGGAAGGTCATGAGTTAAGTGCAGTAAAGCAAAACTGTGAAATAAAACACTGGGTCTTAATTCTCCTTTCCTCCCAAAGACCCTGCTGCCTCCCCATGTGGTTTCATGGTGTCCCCAGAAAAAGACCCAATGGCAGACACCTTAGTGTAAAAACAGTTAAGTCCATATATCACCCCGATGGGGAGTTCCTGGCCTGTCAGAGTGGGAAGGGGTTGAGTAGTCACCTAATTTAATCCCCTCCCTCTACAAACCGCCAGGAAACCACGGACCAGAGAGAAGAATGGGCCAGCCGGGGGTTTGTTCCCCTTTGACGCCCCCAGAATGCCTGCCCTGCCGCCCGCTACTAAGTGGTCACTCAATAAATGTTGGGCCCTTGATGGATCACCTTCCCAGCAATATTTGCATTTTCTCTTTATCAGTAATTGGCAGATGAAAGGCTTTGTCCTCCTGTTGAAAGAATTCCAGGCATTTGCTCAAAGTGGGGGGAGGAGGTTATGTTGGGCCGAAGGGGGAAGGGCCAAGACCCTTGAGCTCCTTCCTTGGCTAATCGTCCCCGAGGACTGAACTGTAGGTGAGAGAGCGGAGGGAAGCTTAAGGTGATTCCCCAGGAGAGGGTTGTTTGTTTGTTTGTTTTTTCTTGCAGGAAAAAAAAGACCAGGCCAGTTGTAGTTGAAGCATAATAATAATGACTTCCTGGAGTCTCTTGCTCATTCTTACAAAAGGCCCAGTCAGATCCTGGCTGTATTGGCCCCATTCATTCATTTCTTCATTCATCAAAGGTTGATTGAGCAGCTCTGTGCTCTGAAGACAGAAGATAGAAAAACCAGCTCCGATTGTAGACTTACTCCAGGCTGGGCAAGGGGTGGGCCGCCAGCTTCCCAAGCAAGTTAGGAAGGGCTGATACTCTATGGAACTCTCAGAATCCAGCATTTTCACACTGTTAGAAACTGAAGCTGTCATATTCATGTATAATTATAATAGCTGCTGATTTTTGAGAGCTTACGATGTCTTGTGAGCAAAGCCTCTCACATTTGCTATCTCTGAATACTCATCAAAGTTCTCTGAGGGAGGGTCTGTAATTGCCCACTTTTACAGCTGAGGCTCACAGAGAGGTCAAGGAACTTGCCCACATTTTAGGGCTGTGAAATAGCAAAGACAGGATTTGAACCCAGGGCTTCTCCCTATAACTCCCTGCAGGGCTATCCCATAGAACATAAAGATGGAAATGTTCTGTGTCTCTGCTGTCTAATATAGGAGCTTCTAGACACATGTGACTGTTGAGCACTTGAAATGTGGGATTAAGGAGCTGAATGTTGGATTTTATTTAATTTTAATTAAATTTAAATAACTATATGTAGCTAGTGTCTATCTTACCGGACAGTGCAACCTTAGGGTGTTTTCCAGAGTTCATCTCGGGGGAAGGAGGCCAGGGATATCTGCAAAGGTTTTCTAGAAGGAGCCATCTGGTACAATGCGAATGTTTGGAACGTTAGCCCTTAAACCACCCATTCTGAGTGCCTGCCAAGAGCATGGCACTGTAGGCACCTGGGGATGCCACCCGGATATAAAATTGTCCCACCTACCCAGATCTGACAAATAAACTTCTCAAGGACAGATAATTGGTGATGGGGCAGAAAGCCTTAGAAATGGATAACTACTTCCTGATATATATCCTACTGTCAGACTCAAACCCAAAGATGCAATTCATTGTAGCCCTGTTTCCGACAGGAAAAGATTGAAAACGATCTAAAAGTTGGGGAACTGATTAAATAATTCTTGGACCATTTATCTGCCCAAGGAAATGCTATCAAATCATTCAGAAGAATAAGGTAGCTCTATATATACTGATGTAAAATGATTTCATGATATCCTTAAATTAAAACAAGGTGCAGAATAATACTAAATTGTGATGACCACTTATGTAAACCAAAGGGGATATATCTATATCTACACAGTGTTTTTATATGCACAGAAAATTTTCTTTGGAAAGATACAATTTTTGAATGCGGAAAAGAACCGGGAAAAGAGAAGAAAACTTTTTCTTTGGTACAGTGTGAAATTTTTACCATGTATATGCATTAGTGTTCCCTGATTTTGAAACTTATAGATTTAATTTCATTTTATATGTTGCAGTACCTTTTGAATTTTATACTATGTAGATGTATTACCTACTCAAAATTGAATTTCATTTTCTTTGTGCTTTTTGAGCCTATGAGCTTCAAAATCAGGCCAATCTAAACCAAATAAATATTGTTTGGTTATAAATACATAATTGGTAAAGCATAAATAAAAGCAAAGGAGGGATTAACACAAAATGCAGGAAAAAACTCAACTCTGGGGCAGGGAATATGAACAGTGAAAGGTACTGGAGATTTTCTGTTTCTTAATCTAGATGGTGGACAGCTGAGTGTAATTCTTTAAGAGCACATAAATATTTTATAAATTCGATTGTATTTATGAAATGTTCCACTATTTAAAAATTGTTTTAAAATTGCTTTCTTTCTCTCCCACCCCCAGTTTCTCCTCTCCATACTCCCATCCCCCAGAAAACTTAGCAGGTCTCTTGGGTATCCTCCTAGAAATGGCTTATGCTCTTACGAACATCTACATGTATCTTCTTTCATTATTGTGTCACACAAATATACACTGTCCTTCCCCTTCCTTTTTCACTTAATGTGATCTGTAGAACTGCCTCATTCTAAAATATTTAAGGACGAGGTAAATCTGAATGTTGTGATACAGAAAAATTCAAGATTGGTTAAGAAACAAAATAAGTCACAGAATAACATGTATGTAATGATCCCATTTATATTACAACAAACTATATATAGGTAACGTATAGATATGCAAAAGAGAGAAAAAGAAAGAAAGAAAGGAAGAGAGAAAGAGAAAGAAAGGCTTGAATAGAATAACAAACCATTGTTTGATCACTTCTGAGGAGAGGAGAAAATTTTGAGGGGGTTATATAGTCGATACTTATATATTACTTGCATTTTTAACAACCATTATGCCCTTTTAAATTTATCAAATATTTCAAACATAAAGAAATGCATAGAAAATAAACATATATATATAGCAAGGATTTGTGTACCCAGCACCTACCTTTTCCAAACCTTAGAGTTTTGCCATATTTTGTGTTATTTTTGCAATTCAATAAGTACTCTGGGACAACAGACCACACACTATTACAGTTAAAGTGGTTGTAGTTCCCAGAGACTTTTGTTTGTTTTGGTTTTTGTTTTGCTCCTCAGTCCTTGTGGATTGAAGTATCTGAGTAAGAAAGAGCAGAATTACACAGGGCCTTAGTGTCGGGCTTTGGTCATTTGGGGAAGACAGGTTTAGGTCTAGAGTTTTGCACATTCTAATATCTCTCTTCCTGCGTGAGAAATTGGAAGGAATCTTGGAAATAACAGGTGAGTTAATCAAGGGGTTAACGCCAGGAAGAGAGTCATAAAAGTTCAAAGATACTTTCAAAACTTGCATCTTTGGATTGATGGACACGTGTATTAACCAATGGAACTCAAAATGCAAGCATTACTTCATCATGCTAAGTTATCATTGGTTGGCAATCCCAGAGGGCTGGACAGCCGGGCTGGCAGTTAACCCTTTCAGGGACGATCATGCCCTTTGCATTCACTTCATTTTGAAAGATGAAGCAGGGACAGATGAAAAGCCTAGAGAGGTCCCCAAATCTTCAAGTGCCACCTTTGGTTCTCACCCCAGAAGAAAGAGTTTTGCCCTGCAAAGAAACACCCGGGGACAAATTTCCTGGAGAAAAGTTTTGAACTTTTAAAATGCAGAATCAGCTGACCTTGCTTAGTAAGAGGAGAGGGGAGGAGAGAGACGTTTGATTCACTTTTTGTGCTGTCAGAACAGAGACCAATGTTGGAGATGATTCCATTAATCTTACAGAGCGATCAGTCATTGAGAGGATTGAATTGCATTTCCTGCCCAAAGATGTAGAGACAGATGACCTTTGCAGCAGCCCTCAGACCCCCCAGTTCACAGCTGGAGAGAGGATGTGTCAGCATTTACTTTCCGTCTCACCCTGCCCTTTGTTCAAAATTCAAACTCTTTGTGTTCAGGCTGCTGCAAGGGTTTTTATAGTTGTTGATGCTGCTGGTTTTGTTTTTTGTTTTTTGTTTTTTAAGCTCCCACGTCTTGTAACTTCTGAGAAACAAACTCTATTTGGCAGAAGGTAACATCTGGAGGTGCCCCAGAGAGGGAACCAGAATAGACGTGGGGGAATATTAAGAGAGGCCATTGTGGCTTTTGGTTTTCATTATTGCCCCTTCCTGGGCTCCCTGAATGTTGCAGGCTGAACTGGATGGAGCCAGAAATCCAGCAAAACTAATAATAATGCTTCATGTTTACATGGTTCTATTACAAAAAAGCTTTTACATGCGTTACCTCATGTAAAAAAACTGCTAGAACAGAAGTATTTACATAAAGGAACATTCTAAATTCCCAAATGTGGGACTTCCCCGGTGGTCCAGTGGCTAAGACTCCATGCTCCCAGGGCAGGGGGCCTGGGTTCAGTCCCTGGTCAGGGAACTAGATCCCACATGCTGCAACTAAGAGTCTGCATGTCGCAACTAAGATCCCCCCACGCAGCAACAAAGATCCTGCGTGCCGCAACCAAGACCCGGCACAGCCAAATAAATAAATAAAATAAATTCCCAGATGTAATGAGCTACATGACCTTGGACCAAGGGCCCAAAGTGAGCCTCAGTTATCCCACCTGTAAAATGGGGGTCATGATATCAAATGTATAAGAGATAATATGACAATTAAATGAGCCAAAGTTCTGCAACAGGGTGGTCAGTAAATGGTGTGTCGACATTAAAATGAAGGCGACCACCTGGACTTCATAACCCTAACTAGTTGGGGAATCAAGAAATTTGGTTTTCGGGACTTCCCCGGTGGTCCAGTAGTTAAGACTCCGCGCTGCATATGCAGGAGGCACGGGTTCAATCCCTGGTCAGGGAACTAAGATCCCACATGCTGCAACTAAGACCTGGCACAGCCAAATAAATAAATAATTAATATTTTTTTAAAAAGAAAGAGTAGACTTCCCTGGTGGCGCAATGGTTAAGAATCCACCTGCCAATGCAGGGGACACAGGTTCAAGCCCTGGTCCGGGAAGATCCCACATGACGTGGAGCAACTAAGCCCGTGCGCCACAACTACTGAGCCTGTGCTCTAGAGCCCGCGAGCCACAACTACTGAGCCCGCGAGCCACAACTACTGAAGCCCATGTGCCTAGAGCCTGGGCTCTGCAACAAGAGAAGCCACCGCAATGAGAAGCCTGCGTGCCCACCGCAACGAAGAGCAGCCCCTGCTCGCCTCAAATAGAGAAAGCCCACGCGCAGAAACAGAGACCCAACGCAGCCAAAAATAAATTAATTAATTAATTTTTAAAATAAAAGAAAGAAATTTCGTTTTCAGGAATTCCCTGGCGTTCCAGTGGTTAGGACTCTGCCCTTCCACTGCAGGGGTCACGGGTTCGATCCCTGGTCCCGGGAACTAAGATCCCACAAGCCGCGTGGCAAGGCCAAAAAAAGAGAAGAAATTTAGTTTTCCCTCAAGAGGAAGGCTGCCTGAGATGAGTGCAACAGCCCTGCTTTTCTCTCCAACATTCTTTCTCTCCCCAACAGGTCTCCTTCAAAGTTTGAACACGCAGAACTATTTTGAGTTCTTTGAATGAACCTGCTTTCTCTCCTCCATACCTTTGCCTAGGCTCTCTCCATTCAGAGCACTCTCTCCTGCCAGCCCTCCTCCTCTTATTTATAATAGAGTAATATAATAGCTCTTATTTATCCTCCTGGCATCATCCAAGATGGCTTGTCTTTGCCGGCCCCTCATAATGCTTATCACATTATTTTATTGTTGCTTAGGCGCTCACCAGACAGTGAGCCCTAGGAGAGCAAGGAGCCTGTCTCTCTCATTCATTGATGTATCTTCAAGGTAGGACAGTGCCAGCACTTACTCTGAAAGTGTCTAATGGAAGTGCAGCACCCCTAACTTTCCTACCCTGGTCCCCAAATTCCTCCCCTTCAGAAAGCTAGGAATAAAAGTGCTAAGATTTTCTCTTTTCCTAGCGATCCATTGTATAACACCCTTTGCAGATGGAGTCAGTGGCTTTTTAACCCTCCTCGAAATGACAGTCAGTAATTCACCAATTATTTATTAAGTGCCTCCTAGATTCATACACAGAGCAGACTTTATAGGAAACCCTCTTCTTCACCCCGCAACACCTATCTATGGCTGAGAGCAGCCCTTTTATCCCGGTGAGGCTAGGATGTTCTGAAATGAGATGGACCATTGGCTCTTATCCCCAGCCTGAAGAGAGAAATCTTGCCCACTGCAAATTGAGAGCAGGTAAGTTCGCCCAGTTTACCTTAGCACAAAACCCTTTCTCATCCAGAGCACTTCTCACAATTATAATAAAATGCTCATGTATTAATAGTCTACTGTCTTTCTGTGTCACTGAAAGGAGAAGTCTCTGAGACTTGGTCTTGCTCACTGCTTATCCTCAACCCCTAGGGACGGGCTTATAAAATATACTCAACAAACATCTGTTGAATGAATGAGTCCTACAAACTCCAAAATATGTCTGTTTTCAGCTTGATCAACTAAACCTTAAAGTGTACCTCTTTGAAGAAGATGCAAGGGTTCTAAGAGGCCCTCTTGAAGTGCAACAGACAAGGTGGTGGCCTGGGGGAGGCAATGCTCTACGCTTTTCTAGCTCCAAAGCCCAGGCTCTCCACTCTATTCCAGACTGCCTCCCGGGTTCAGGGTTCATGAGATCTGCTGGGCAGAAACCGAGCCGCTGGGCCACCAGGGGGCAGGGGACCAGCTGTCAACGCTGGCAGCTGAGGCCTGCAAACACGCATCCCACCCCAGACCCTCGGAGTGTGGGAGGCCCCTCAAGCTGGTAATGCTGGATGGGGTGGGGGAGGCCCTATTTGCATGTGAGTGTGGCTTTCGGTGGGGTCGGGTAGCACTCTGTCACTAGCCACTTTCTAGATCTCCCAGCTCGATGGCCTGGAGGCTGGAGACCTAGGGCAGAAGGGGGTGGAGTGCAGAGCCAGCTCTGGGGGCAGGGCAAGGACTGGTGGGCCTCTGGGTCACCAACAGCCCCAAAATGAACTAGGCGGCCTTGATATTCTGCTCCTAATCTCTAAAATCGATTCGTCAGCCTGAGCCTCGACTTCAGTCTCAATGTCAGCATCTCCCACGAGCGGTCGCGGGCTTAATGTCTGTCCCCGGCAAAGCATAGACACCTGAATACAGCTTTGTGAGTCCTCCACTCACCTGGGTTAACTTACCAGCCTTCCGGATCTTCAGCTCTTGGAACTGGAACAAAGTTTGACGCTCCTTTTGTTTCCAACGCGAGGCACTCAGTAGGTGCACAGCAAAAAGTGCATGACGGGTTCCTGTGTTTTTCCAGAGTTCAGACTTAGCCTGTGAGCTGTGTGCCTTTGGGGAAAGTGACTTCACCTCTCTGAATCTCATTTTTATGATGGGAAAAACAATAGATTGTTGGGGGGATGAAATGAGATCATGGAAACACCAGCCATAACACTCCATATTTCCTTTTTCGGCTTCCATTTGCTCTGTAGCACTGATCACCATCTATCATATATTTTATTTATTTTGTTTAGTTTTTTTTTCTCCTCCCACTAGGATGTCAACTCTGCAAGGCAGGGATTTTATTCTGTTTTGTTTGCCTCTGTACCCCCAGCCTCTCAAACAGAGCTTGGCATGTTGTAACTTTTCAGTAAATATTTGTTGACTAGATGAATGGATGGATATCAAGTGATTAGTATTCAATTAGTGCCCCATAATGGTAGCTGTCATTAGTTTACCATTCTGATTAAGAACTCAGTCTCTGGAATCTAATTGAAAGCATCGTAATTGGGACAGGGGAAGTTTAACGTTGTGAAAGGAAGTCAGGCACTCTGGCTGAGAAATCTGTCTGCACCATTTACTAGCTGTGTGATCTGGAACAAGTAACTTCACCTTTCTAAGGCTCAGTTTCCTCATCTGTAAAATGGAGGGAATAATACTACCTTCCTGGTAGGATGTGAGGATAGAATGAGATGGTAAATGCAAAGCACTTAGTAGAGTGCCTGGCACATAATAAGTGCTCAATAAACAATGGTCATCATTACTCATTATAGTAACATTCAGACTAGGGGTAACTTCTGAGCCAATTAAACAGTTTTAAGTGCTTAGCTCTAAGCACTTAAAATAGGTAAAGGGTCCAGCAAGCTCAATTAATGTTTGTTAAACTTTATCCGTAAGTTCCTCAAGGAATAGGATTTTGTTTACATTGTCATGATCTTGGCCCCCAGTAGATGCTAATTAATGTTAAAACATGTTGGAAAAATTACACACTGAGCTCGATGAGTGAGAACGTAGAATAGCTATTAGAATAATAATATCAATTGCCTACTATGTGCCAGGCATGGTGTTGGGTGCTAGAGATATGGCAACGAGCTGAAACAAACATGGTGGTCACGACTTTCAGGCTAGTGAAACTTAGCAGAGGGGAGATTTTGTACCAACAGTTGCACAGATAGAACATTGCAGCAGATCAGTGAATCACAGCAGAGAAGTATATGAGGCTACGAGATATATAATATGGGTGGGGTGAGGAGGGGGTTGACCCAGGCTGGGATTGAGGAGGAAGTCAAGGAGCTGTTCCAAGGAAGTGAGGCACAGAGCTGAGCTCTGAGGAGTCAGGCTGAGTGTGGGGGAAGTGTTCTCAGTAGAAAAAATAGCAGATGCAAAGGCCTCATGATGGGGGAGCACGTACAGTAAAGGAACGGAAAAAAGGCCCATATGACCCAAATGTAGTGAGCTGCTGGTGGGGGTTAGGGATGAAATAAACTGGAAAAATAAGCAGGAACTTTAAGAACGAATTGGGCAGTATCTGATAAAGCTGAAGGAACATGCAGCCTATGATCCTGCAGTTCTGTGCTAGGAACCTTCTAGAAAACAGACACAAGTGCACCAGGAAGCATGAGCGAGGATGGTAGCCCCAGCTGCATTGTATGCAGCCTCAGAAAACTTGGAACAATTCAAATGTTCATCGACAGGGGAGTGGACACATTACAGATACGTCTTTCTTGGGTTCCTCAGAAAGCGGAGTCTGAGTCAAAAGTTTGCAGTGCTACTTTATTGGGAAGTGCAGTCCAAGGAAACAAGAGTGCACAAAAGGGGGAGTGAGGCAGGGAAAGAGGGTGAGTCAATGAGAGTGCCGAGAAGGGGCCATATTTACTATGGCAGCTTAGGGCAGTTCTGGGGAGAGGAAGAAGGGAGAAGAATTATCTACCGGCTCCTGATCAAAGGTTTGCCCCATGGGGTGTAAACTTCCTTCTTCTTCAGCATTACCCACATGTGAGCACCTAGGCAGTCACTCAGTGTCACACAGGGAAGCCCAGATGGAGGCCATTTGGTCGGGGCCCACGCAGACTCGGTCAACATAGTAATTAACGGTTAGGATGAAACAAGGGGCCAGAGGGAATCACCTGAGAGGGGAGGCGGAGAGGCTCTGAAGAAGCCTGTGACAGGTACCTTGTAAGGCGGAATACTGCGCAGCAGTGAAAAAGAATGACCTAGAGCTCCTCGTGTCTACAAGATGACTGACCAAAACACGTTGAACTGGAAGGCAAGTTGCAGAAGTAGGCACACAGGAAAGGTTATATAAAGTTGAAAAACAGGCCAGAGTAAACAGCGTGTATAGAAAAGCAATGTTACAGTAAAGGATAAATCCAAAACTGAGGATAGTTGTTACTTCTGGGGAGTGAGGAGGAGGAGATTGGGATGGGGCGAGGGAGAATTTCAATGAGAAATGCTGGTAATGTTAGGGTTTTTCTTGTTACTGTTGTTCTTTTTCCTTTTTCTTTTTTCTTTTTTCGTGGAACACTTCACAAGTATGCATGTCATCCTTGTGTAGTGGCCATGCCAACCTTTGTATTGTTCCAACTTTAGTAGACTGAGGTGAGCACTTTTTTTTTTAATTGTGGCAAAATACGTATAACGTAGGATTTATCATTTAACCATTTTTAAGTGTACAGTTCAGTAGCATCAGTACATTCACATTGTTGTGCAACTGTCACCACCATCCAACTCTAGAACTTTTTTTTTTCATTATCGTCGCCTTAGTTAGCTTGGGCCAGTATAACAAAATTCCATAGACTGAGTGGCGTAAACAACAGACATTTATTTCTCACAGTTCTGGAGGCCGGGAAGTCCGAGGTCAAGGTGCCAGCAGACTCATTTCCCAGTGAGGACTCACTTCTAGGTTTGTAGGCAGCTGCCTTCTCCCTGTGTGCTCGGTATGTGTGTGGAAAGGGACCTTTCTCTCTCTCCCCCTCTTATAAGGGCACTAACCCCATCATAAGGAGCCTGCTCTCACGACCTAATCTAAACCTAATCACCTTCCAAAGATTCTATCACACTGGGGTTTAGGGCTTCAACATAAGAGTTTGGGGAGGGGCTTCCCTGGTGGCGCAGTGATTAGGAATCTGCCTGCCAATGCAGGGGCCATGGGTTCAAGCCCTGGTCCGGGAGGATCCCACATGCCTCAGAGCAACTAAGCCCATGCGCCACAACCACTGAGCCTGCGCTCTAGAGCCCACAAGCTACAACTACTGAGCCCGCGTGCCTAGAGCCTGTGCTCCACAACAAAAGAGGCTACCACAATGAGAAGCCTGCGCACCGCAACAGAGTAGCCCCGCTCGCCACAACTAGAGAAAGCCCGTGTGCAGCAGCAAAAACCCAATGCCGCCATAAATAAATAAATTTATTTTTTAAAAAGTGTTTCAGGAGGAAATAAACATTCAGCCCAGACAATCCCAAACAGAAACTCTACACCTAATGAGTAAATAACTCTCCCCAAATCTCTGTCCACCCAGCCTCTGGAAGCTACCATTCTGTTTTCCATTTCTATGAACTTGACTACTCTGGATAGCTCACCTAAGTGGAATCACACCATATATGTCCTTTTGTGACTGGCTTATTTCACTGAGCACAATGTCTTCACGTTTCATCCATATTGTAGCATGTGTCAGAATGTCCTTTTTTAAGACTGAATAATATTCCATGGTATGTATATAGCACATTGTTTTTCCATTCATCCACTGATGGACATTTGGATTGTTTCTACCTTTTGGCTATTGTGAATAATGCTGCTGTGAAAGTGGTAAAGTTTTGTTTCTTAAATTGATAACAATAATATATTATTATCTTAAACCATATATATGTTTATTTCCTATTTTTTTTAAGCTTAGAACTGTGTAGTATTCTTCTTTATTTTTATACTTGCTCACAGTGGCACAATCTTTATTACTTTGCACACCAGTAAGTCCAAAAACTAATTTCACAACTTCATTTTACTATGACAAACTCCATATTAGCCATTTCTTATCAAAACAATTGGTACATTATTAAAGTTATCTTTGTAAATATTCAAACGAACTGATCATTAACTGTAAGACTCCAATAAAAGACAGTGAGCAAATAGTGAATTTTTAAATTATTATTAAAAAAGAAGGGAAGGATGCTGGTGATGGTGGCATAACAGTGGGAATGTACTTAATGACACAGAACTGTACACTTTAAAATGGGTAAAATGGTCAATTTTATGTTATGTATATTTTACCACTATTTTTTAAAATAAGAAGAACGGAAGGAGGGAAGGAAAGTGTCAGATCAGGCAAAGTCTTGTGCCTGTGGCGAGGATTTGTTTTGTACTGGCGTTTGGCTGCACTGCATGGCTTGCGGGATCTTCCCCGACCAGGGCTTGAACCCAGGCCACCGCAGTGAAAGCCTGGAATCCTAACTACTAGGTCACCCGGGAAATCCCTTATGGTGAGTATTTGAGTCTTTAACAATTTCTATGCATTGCCTGAATTTTTATAAGAATAGATTATGTAGGGCTTCCCTGGTGGCGCAGTGGTTGAGAATCCGCTTGCCGATGCAGGGGACATGGGTTCATGCCCCGGTCTGGGAAGATCCCACATGCCGCGGAGCGGCTGGGCCCGTGAGCCATGGTCGCTGGGCCTGCGCA
>NW_021145478.1:48903-76957 GCF_002837175.3 Physeter macrocephalus
CTGGGCCTGCGCATCCGGAGCCTGTGCTCCGCAACGGGAGAGGCCACAACAGTGAGAGGCCCGCGTACCGCAAAAAAAAAAAAAAAAAAAGAATAGATTATGTAGAAGTCCAGGCAAGGTGTTACACCAAGGAAGGAGACCAAATCCTTCACTGATGGCTGGAAAAGTCAGGCCAAATGGGAGGGTGGGTAGCCTCTCAGAGGCTCCCAGCTCACTGCCAGCAGCACCAGGGTTAGGACTGAGCTGCTGCCCTCTTGCCCGGGGTATAAATGAAGGAACAACTGCCAGTAGGGGATCAGCAGTAATCAGACAACAGGCATTGATTGAGCACGTGCTACAGGCAAGATCCTTCCCGGGTGCCCAGGGGATGGACAGGCAGGTGAATGAGGGGTGAGTCTACCTGACCTTCAAAAAGCTAGTTCCCAGGTGAGAAGATAAGACTGGGAAAGGTACCTGCCAGTACAAGGTGATAAGGCGCCCCTCTGCACTCTGAACACACCCATGTTATAGGCTTATCTTTGTGTGTTAGAGTTATTTATTTACAGGCCATTTTGGCAGGAAGACTGGGGACTCCTTGAGGGCATTCATTGATTCAGACATTTATTTAACTACTGTGTACCCAGGCACTAATTTGGGGCAGGTGGTGTACAGTAGAGGCTTATTAAATGTACATTGCCTAGCATTCAGTAGGCACTCAAATGCTCCTAGAATTGAATAAATAATGCATGAATAAGTAACTTGCACCAGCCCTGGCACACAGTAGGTGTTCAATAAATGTTGAATTGCATAAAGGAAAGACTAGCACAGGGCCTGGCACACAGGAAGTACCCTCCTGCCCTTCTCACCTACCTCCATCCTGAGCCTGAATCCTGGACACTGAAGCCCTGAGACCAAATTGGACGTCCAGACCATCATCATCATCCATTCATCCATCCATCCATCCATCCCTTCAAAAAACATTTATCAAGGATACTGTGTACCAGTCACTGGGGATACTGCAGTGACCAAGGCAAGGAAGGGTTTTTCTCTCTCATTTGCTCACATTCTAATGGAAGAGAAAGACAATAGATAAATAAACAAATTAAAAACAACAACAGCAGAACAGCATTAAGTGCTTATGTTGACATTAAGTATACCTAGGTGATATGAGAGACAGCAGGGAGCGGTGGGTGCGATGGATTAATCAGGGAAAGACCACTCTGAGAAGTCTCGAGACTTGAGCTAAAGTCTGAAAGGGAGGAAGTGGCCAGCCATGTGAAGATCTGGGGGGGACGCAATCAGGCAGAGGGAACAGCATGTGCAGAGACACCTTGAGACAAGAGTAGACTTGGCTGTGGGAAGAACTGTGAGAAGCAAGTAAGCTAAAAGGGGTGGGATGGGGCAGAGCATGGTGTTGGAGCAATAGGAAGGCACTAGATCAGATGAAGCTTTCTCGTACCTTTTCTCAAGGGTAAGGAGCTTGGGTTTTATTCTAACTCAGATGCAAAGCCATTGGAGGGCTTTAAGCAGGCGTGGTAGGCTGAATAATGACCCACGGAAGACATCCACGTCCTAATCCCTGGAACCTGTGAATACATTAGCGCGTACGGCAGAAGGGGCTTTGCAGATGTGATCAAGTCAAGAATCTTGAGGGACTTCCCGTGGTGGTACAGTGGTTAAGAATCCACGCTTCCACTGCAGAGGGCACAGCTTCAGTCCCTCATCGGGCAGCTAAGATCCTGCGTGCCGCCGTGTAGCAAAGTGGGGGGAGCTTGAGATGGAGAGATTATCCTGAATTGTCCTGATGAACCTAATGTAAACACGAGGGTCCTTATAAGAAGTAGACAGGAGGGCTCAAGAGAGGAGACAGGACAACAAAAGCAGAGATTGGACTAATACGCTTTGAAGAAGGAGGAAGGGGTCACAAGGCAGGGAGTACAGAAGCTGAAAAAGGCAAGGAAATGGACTTTTCCTCAGAGCTTCCAGAAGGAACCAGCCCTGTCATCACCTTAATCTTAGCTCCTTATGATTCATTTTGGACTTCTGACTTCCAGAAGTGTAGCAGAATACACTTGCACTGTTTTTAAGTCACCAAATTTGTGTAGTTTGTTACAGCAGCAGTGGGAAAATTATACAACCAGAGAAGGGACAGGGTCAGATTTGTTTTAGAAAGATTTTTTTTGGTTGCTGTTACAGAACGGCTTTAGAGGCAGAGACATCAGGGAGCAGGTTACTGCAGACCTCCAGGCGAGCAATGGTGGTGGCCTGGATCAGATGGAAGAGGTGGTGCTGACAAGAAGAGCTCAGATTTTAAGAAAATGTGAAGGGCTACAGTCGACTGGGTTTTCTGATGGATTAGATGTGGTGGAGAAAGGGCACAGTGAAGGGAAGCAAAGACTCGGGAATGACTTCTAGGGTGATCAGAGCCCCAATTTCCTCACCTTCTCCGGGGCCTCTGGAGAGAACCGCAGAACCACATTGCACTTGACAAGCCGTTCCTGGGATGCTGGGCATTTTTATGTGATTAGGCTGGAACAGTTCTTTGGGAAATAAATGCCCTCGGTCTAAAAGGCTTTTACAAGCCAGGGCAGGGGATTAAAGGCGGCCAGGCTGAGGAGAAATTCCAAGGTCAGGAGACAGCTGGGCATGGAGACTTTTAATCTAAACCTTAAACGTTTTTATTTTTCACTCCCTGAACCCAGGGTGTCACTTTAAATACGTATTTGGCAACATCTGCCGTTCTATTTTTCTTTTTAATTATACAAAGAGAGATCCTGGAAACAGCTCAGCCCCAGGCCGGGGGAGGTAAAAAAAATTTGGCAGCAGTTGGATGCAGAGACACCAACTAAAAATCTAGTGGACTGAAGTCCTTTTGAAGGAGTGTGGAGACCACCCTGAACTTGGTGTGGTGAGCCCTGACTCAGGGTTTCTAAAAGGAGAATGACAGTCACCAGCTTAGAACAGAAAGAGGACAGATGGGCACGTCTGCAAGATAAAAATATCACTAGCACCAGCATTGCTCCAGTACCTTGAGTTTATTCCCAGGCCTCTGTCCTCTTCTTTCCTTTCATCCTCTGAGCAGCAAACAGCTAACTAGATGATTCATTCACCTTTACAGGCTACTGCCTACTATATGCCAGGCACCAGGTTCAACTGTTTCTCCGTGTTATCTTGTTTTATGCAGTCAGCTATTCTGTGAGTAGATACTCATAGACATCATTATCCCCATTCTCTAGATGGGGGATCTGAGGCTTAGAGAGATGAAATATAACTCCAGCTCCCCAGTGTTGGGCCTGGGCTTGTTTGCCCTCAGATCCATTCCTTGGCCTTCCTCTGTTTAGCTCTGTATCACAGGGAGGCCAACCTCCGCAGGCTGCCAAATCAACTGACTTCCTGTATAGATTGACCAATGGGAGTCAGCGATAGGAGCCTGGTGGGCGGGAGGAAGGGAGAAGCCTGGGTATTTCTCCCTCTCTCTGCCTCAGGTAATATTTCCAGTAGCAGCTACATTTCCTATGTCTCCACCTCCCACCAGACAGGCCCACTGTGGGTCCACCTTCTGTCTGGTGACCTCAATCCTTCCTGGGTACCAGAAACACCACCTCTTCCCTTGGTCCCTCCAATCCCAGGGGTGGTACTGGCCTTCCTGCTGTTGCTAATCTGTAGGTTCTTTACCCTCCCTCCCCTGTTTGCCTGCTTCCATGGTTCTTCCATTACCTAGGAAGCAATTCTTTGCACAAATTCCCCTACTCTAGCATCTGTTTTTCCTGGTTGGATTCTCACTGATTTTCTGCCTTTCGTGAATACTCACAGATTAGCCAATTCATCAGGTTCGGAATGAAACAATTCCCTCTCCTTGAGCACAGCACATCCCACAAAAGGGAAAATAGTAACCACCGTTTATTGAGCGTTGTGCTCATTGCCAGACAAATGTTCTTTTGTGGAGCGCTCATAGCAGCCCTTTCTGCCAAGCCCCATTAATTGCTATTCCCATTTGACAGGTGGGGCTCACAGAGGTCGGGTTGCTTGTCCAAAGTGGTACAGTTATACACTGACAAAGCCGGGATTCTCATCGAGGAGCTCCTAGCTCCAAAATCTGCTTGTCTTTTTCTAATCTCTGCTGACATCTTGAACACACTTGCAGCTCCCTGATAAACCTATTAGAACTCAAGTCCCTTGGCTGACTGAAGATCCCACCTCAACTTACTCTAGGGTAAGTATATGAGCTTCCTAGGGCTGCTGTAACAAAGTACCACAAACTGGGTGGCCAAGAACACCAGAAATTTATTGTCTCATGCTTGGGAGGCCAGGAGTCTGAAATCAAGGTATCAGCAGGGCCATGGTCCCTCTGAAGGCTCCATGGAAAGATCTGACCCAGGCCTCTCTGCCAGCTTCTGGAAGCCTCAGGCACTCCTTGGCTTGCGGATGGCCGTCTTCTCCCTGTGTCTCTTCATATCGTCTTCTCTCTGGGCCTGCCTGTGTGTCCAAATCTCCCCTTTTTATAAGCACACTAGTCATATTGGATTAGGGCTCACTGTAATGAACTAATTTTTAACTTGGTTACCTCTCTAAAGACCCCGTTTCCAAATAAGATCTCGCTCCGAGGTACTGGGGGGGGGGGACACAATTTAACTAATAACAGTCCTCCTTGACCCAGGTGCTCAGTCTCTACAGTGTGACCTAGTTGGTCCTATTTTTCTTTTTTTTTTCTTCTTGGCGGCTCTGCGCAGCTTGCGGGATCTTAGTTCCCTGACCAGGGATTGAACCCAGGCCCACGGCAGTGAAAGCGCCGAGTCCTAACCACTGGACCGCCAGGGAATTCCCGGACCTGTTTTTCTAATGGAGGATGCTAGATTTCCAGGAAGACCCCACCCCTTTAAGAGATGCAATGATTCCCAAGTCATGTATGTATTCCAAAATTTATCCCAACATTTTACCCCAAAATATATAGAGAGATGTAAAGTACCTAGTGTAGCCAAACCAATTTTGAAAAAGGAGGACAAAGTTGAAAGACTTAACCTACTTGACTTCAACACATTTTAAAGCTAGAGTAATCAAGAAAGTATATATTGGCATATTAGCAAATAGAGCAATGGAATAGAATAGAGAATCCAGAAACAGACCCTCACGTATTGTCACCTGATTTTTGACAGAATGATCCATGCATTTCGATGGGGACACTTTACTCCACTCAAAAAGCAGTTTGAGATGGATCGTAGACATAAACATACAAGCAAAAACTCTCAAGCTTTTTACTTTTTAAAACTTTTTTAAAATTATTAATTAATTTATTTGGCTGTGCCGGGTCTTAGTTGCAGCATGCATGCATGTGGGATCTAGGGCATGCGGGATCTAGTTCCCTGACTAGGGATTGATCCCAGGCCCCCTGCATTGGGAGCGCAGAGTCTTAACTGCTGGACCACCAGGGAGGTCCCTCTAAAGCTTTTTAAAAATCTACGTTTTAAAATTTTAAAACATAGGTGAATACCTCCCTGACCTCAGGGTTGGCAAAGATTTCTTAGCCAGGACAGAAAAAGCACTAACCATACAAGGCGTGAGCACAAACGCACAGTCCCAGCAATGGCTTCTGAGCAGGGAGAAGAGTGAGCCCTAGAAGCCCAGGGCCTGGGGAGCAGGGAGGCAGGGCAGGGGTTCCCCTGGACATGGTCTCTGAGCTTCAGGCACAGAGAATCATTTGAAATCAACACAAACCCTAATTCTGAATCTTGTAACCAGTCCCCTGCTTCCATCACCCAATTCTTTGACTCTGAAAGCCCTTGGATCACTCACTAATGCCGCCTTCCAGATGTCCTGTGGAGGTGGCACCAGGGCTGGACAGCAGAGGGATGTCACACATTCCGTGTGACACATAGAAGGAGTCACAGGGAGGCCTATACCAGCTCCATAGAAGGAGAACTTTTGAACTCTTAGAAATAACTGGTACGGAAGGAGGGCACTTCCCATCGCCAGAGGTATACAATCACTGGTCTATAAAGGCACAAGCTCAAGAAATGATGGCTCTGGACTTCCCTGGTGGCACAGTGGTTAAGCATCCGCCTGCCAATGCAGGGGACACGGGTTTGAGCCCCGGTCCGGGAAGATCCCACATGCCGCAGAGCAACTAAGCCCGTGTGCCACAACTACTGAGCCTGCGCTCTAGAGCCCGCGAGCCACAACTACTGAGCCCACGCGCCACATCTACTGAAGCCCCCGTGCTCCACAACAAGAGAAGCCACCGCAGTGAGAAGCCCGCGCACCGCAACGAAGAGTAGCTCCCACTCGCCGCAACTAGAGAAAGCCCACGCACAGCAACGAAGACCCAACACAGCCAAAAATAATAAATAAATATAAATAAATAAATAAATAAATAAAAGAGACGATGGCTCTTTTATTATTATTAATTTAGGGGTTTCAAACCTAGAGCAATCAGAGGGTAAGGCAGAGATGGGGGAAGGAAATAGAGGCAAGCAACCATGATGGGCTCTGACAGAATGCTCCCTTTTCAAACTGAAAGTGGGGAATTCTTTGAGGCCATTTTGGGCAGGAATGGGCAAGGGATTTCCTCTTCAGCTGGGCATCAGATTTAACCCTCCTAAAAATCTGCCTCGGGAAGGTGACTGGGTGTCCAGACTCAGGGTCCATGAATAGGTATTTGTAATATCTTTATTTTTGCTAAGGGTATTGGTTGCTCAGAGAGGTTAAGTAGTTTGCCCAAGGTCACACTGCAACTGAGTGGCCAAGGGAACAGCCAACCTTAACCGCTGCAGAAGACTAAAAGTACTTAAAAACTAAAGCTCATCTAGTTTGGTGGTTCTCAAACTTTACCCAAAAAACTTGCTAAGGGCTTCCCTGGTGGCGCAGTGGTTGAGAATCTGCCTGCCA
Source organism: Physeter macrocephalus (assembly GCF_002837175.3). Lineage (NCBI taxonomy): Eukaryota > Metazoa > Chordata > Mammalia > Artiodactyla > Physeteridae > Physeter > Physeter macrocephalus. Next base: position 55,765 of record NW_021145478.1, read on the forward strand.
ATGCAGGGGACAAAGGTTCGAGCCCTGGTCTGGGAAGATCCCACATGCCATGGAGCAACTGGGCCCGTGAGCCACAACTACTGAGCCTGCGTGTCTGGAGCCTGTGCTCCGCAACAATAGAGGCCGCGACAGTGAGAGGCCCGCGCACCGCAATGAAGAGGGGCCCCCGCTCGCTGCAACTAGAGAAAGCCCTCGCACAGAAACGAAGACCCAACACAGCCAAAAAATTAATTAATTAATTAATTAATTTTTTAAAAAGAACAGTTTAAAAAAAAAACAACTTGCTAAAACTAAACTGTTTGGGTGGGTTTTAGTAACTTGCATTTTAAAAAATACCTCTGGAGGGCTTCCCTGGTGGCGCAGTGGTTGGGAGTCCGCCTGCCGATGCAGGGGACACGGGTTCGTGCCCCGGTCCGGGAGGATCCCACATGCCGCGGAGCGGCTGGGCCCGTGAGCCATGGCCGCTGAGCCTGCGCGTCCGGAGCCTGTGCTCCGCAAAGGGAGAGGCCACAGCGGTGAGAGGCCCGCGTACCGCAAAAAACAACAACAACAACAAAACCTCTGGAGATTCTGATGCAGGGGTAGGGGTGACTTTGGTGGCAGTTGAGCCCCAGACTCTGGAGACCCACCAACTGGGTTTAATGTCCTGTACTACTACTTACTGGCTCTCTGCATTTTTCTTATCTGCAGAATGGTGATATACACCTGAAGCTAACACAATATTGTAAATCGACTACATTTCAATTTTTTCAAATGGTGATATTAATACGACAGGTTATTGTAAGGAATTCTCGAGTTCAATATAATATATTCAATACAATAAAATAATAAAGAACAAAATAATTTAACATATTTAATACAAGATAATATAGATATATTAACATAACAATGTATTTAATAAATGTATCAATTATTCTATTTTATTAATATATTTTATATTATATATTTATTTATAATAAGTATATAAATTATTTACTAATAAAGAACTTGGAATAGTGCCTGTCATTCGTAAGTACTACTTAAGTGCTAAGTATTTTTTTTACCCCATGTGATGGGGAGCTTGCTACCTCCCAAGGCAGCTCCTGCCGTCTTTGGTCAGCCCCAGGCTGTGCCCACTGGCCACAGCGGTGAAGCAGTTTGCAGCAGTCCCTTCAGCTGGATCTCTATACCCTCATACACAGAGTTGATTGAAAAATTCTATTTGGCTTTTTCAAATACAAACCCCAAAAGGCTGAGAGCACACACTCTCTAGCCACTAGGGGGAGCCATACATGGTGCTTGGAGGCACTGCCGGGATGGGCAGCTGGGGTTCCAAGGCTCATTCTCCACTGGCTTGTTTGGTGTTCTTTGGGAAGGTGCTTTCTCTCTGGGGCCTCAGTTTCTGTTAAGTAGGGGCTAGGAATGGGGTGCGTGTATCTCACGGCCCCAACTAGCTCTAACAATAGTGGGGAAAAGTTATTAACCACTGGCCCTTCAGGGCTCTAGGACCCTAGAGCAGGAAACAGGAACTGCCCAGATGCTCACCCCTCTCCCAAGCCACCAACCCAAGTCTTGATAGTATTTTTGTTTTTCTTTTCTTTTGCTCTGTGCACGTGGTAGGACTCAAACCGCACAGAATTAGGAGAGTGGGAGGGGCAAGATGTAGGATCTGGAGAAGGGAAACCTGGCCCCATCACCACCCCAAAGCCCCCTGCTGAGCTGCCACTCCTACCTCTTTTGTTCCTCCTTAATCAGCAAATCTTTCCTCCCAGCTTCCAGGCTCTTCCCTTCCAGACCTGCTAGCCTCCCTCAGGCCCCATGGGCCCTCAAAACGTTGTGTGTACCCAATTCTGAGCTGAGGGGCCCTTAGAACCAAGGACATCTCATTATCTTTTTCATTGAACCTGTTCCTATTGGGAATCTCCGGTGTGCCATATCCTGTGAGAGGCCCTGGGTGACAAGGAAGTAATTTAAACAGAGGGGAACTTTGCTCTCAGACACTCATCTCCTGGGGGAGCCCGGGTGGGGGCGGGGGGAGGGAAGTACAGACAAACAGGTCAGTACATAAATTGATTTCAGATACTGTAGTGATCAGAACTATAAGGGAAATAAAACAGGGCGAGGGGACAGAACATGAAACGGGGGCAACTTTAAACAGAGAAGGAAGGTCCCTCTTTGGAGGTGATATTTGAGCTGAGACGCAGATGGTAAGTGAAAGAGGTAACAAGTACAAAGGCCACCAAAGAAACAAGCCCAATGGGGTGAGATTTAAAATTCCAAGTTTCCCGGTCTCATAAAAACAGAAAGGTCTCTGGGAGAATCCCAGAGTCTTTTGGGAGGTGGGGGCCTTCAGTTTTATCCCATAATGTGGGTGAGTGGTGGGGCGCCCTCTAGTGGTGACGAGTTAAATTTCACACAGCTGACCTGGAATGCCGCACGCTTATGACTTGACTCTGGGCTAATTATGAGCTTCACTCATTCCTTTCTCTCCCACACTTATTCATTCAACAGATATTTACTGAGCAGTGTGCCAAGCAATACTCTAGATGCTGGGGGCAGAGTTGTGAAACCGACAGTGAAGGTCCCTGCCCTCCTGGAGTCGATACCCTAGGGAACAGTTCTTAGCTCACTACTCTACCCCCCCACTTCCCCTCTGCCCTCCACTATTCTGCAGCTTAACTGGCCTCCTAATGATCCAACGGGCAGATATCGTTGCTTCAGCGTCTTTGCATCTGCTGTTCCCTTCCGCCCCTGGAAAGCAGGTCCCTGCTTCTTTGCATTGCTGGTTCGGGTCTCAGCTCAAAAGTGACCAAGTCAGAAAGATGTGAACTTATTTTGTTTGTTGTTTGCCTGTTCTCTTCACTAAAATATAAGATTCCATGAAAGTGACCATTTTCTTGGAATCCCTCAGCCTAGCGTTTGATAGATGCGCAGTAAACTTACTGAATGGGTTTATGATCCTGCACCCTGGCTTGTTTCAGAAGATAGTCAACTGTAAGTGAACGAGTTGGACAAAACAGACCAAAAAATCCCTGCCCTAAAACAACAACAACAAAACGCCTTGTCCAGAGCATTTTCAATTAAAATTGCAGCCCCCGCACTACCAGTGCCCCCTTTCCCTGCTTTATTTTTTTCTATACATGTATCACCTTCTAAACTATTTTAATTTACTCCTCGGTGTTTGCGTGTCTCCACCACTAGAATGTAAGCTCCACGAAGGCAGGGGATTTTGTCCATTTTGTTCACCACCCTACCCTCAGTGCCCAGAACAGTGCTGGCACCCAGCAGGTGCTCAATAAATAGAGAATGAATGAACTCCAGATCACAGTCTGCTCTTTTTTTCTGCAGACCTTGAGTCACCTTGTTCCAAGGGGGAAACGCGCTTCAGGAGGCGCCCAGAGGTGACTTCAGGTGGCGCGACCCAGGAGTCCGAGCTCTGGGAGAAGGGTCATTGGAGCAGCTGCGGAGATGGGAGGCGCCGGCAGCAGGAGAGCGGTGAGGCCCGGGTGCTGGGGCACTTCCAGGAAGAGGCGCGGGCGCTGGCAGCGCGGGGCCAGGGACTGTGGGCGGTACCGTCCGATGGGACGAGTCACCTGACTCGCGCAGGCCACGCCCACCTCCTCGTGGGCGGGGCGAATGCAAATAAGCCCGCGGCGGCGGCCAATCGTGGCGCGCGCCGGGGGTCCGGGGCCCGGGGATCCGGGAGGCTGGCTGGCGCGCAGGCTCTAGTCTCTGCAGCCCTGGGCTTTTGCAAGCGGCGTGGCGGGCCTGCGAGCTTGTTCCGTAGTTGCTTCCTCGACCTCCTAGTCTTCAGCGGCCGGCCGGGTCAGGCCGGACCCGCGCAGGGGGCCAGCAGGCGGCGGCTGCCTCAGGCGGAGGCGGAGGCGGAGGTGCGGGTGGGGTGGGGGCCGTTGCCTTCGCAGGCGCCTGGGCCGGCCCGCGCCTTTTCAGCGTGCTCCATGCATCCGGAGCCCGCCCCGCCCCCGAGCAGCAACAGCCCCGAGCTTCCCCTCAGCTGCGGCAACACCACCAGCGGCAGCCGCCGGAGCCGCCGCCGCAGCGGGGACGGGGAGCCCCCGGGGTCACCGTCGCCCCCGCCGCCCGCCGTCACCTACCCGGACTGGATCGGCCAGAGTTACTCGGAGGTGATGAGCCTAAACGAGCACTCGATGCAGGCGCTGTCCTGGCGCAAGCTCTACTTGAGCCGCGCCAAGCTCAAAGCCTCCAGCCGGACCTCGGCTCTGCTCTCCGGCTTCGCCATGGTGAGCTCGGGCCGCCCTTCCCTGCCCCCTTTCAGGTCTGGCCACTGTCGCCCGCAGCCCTGACGGGGCCCACAGGGGAGCTGGCTGGGCGGGCCAGGCGGGCTGGGGGTGAAGGGAAGAGCTGGGAGAAAGCTGTCGTGGACGCTGGAGGGGTCCAGAGGTTCTGGACATGAGAGGTGGGCGACACAAGCCACCCGATGTGGGAGACTGGGTATCATACACCTGTCCAGGGTTGGGGGCCTCAGATACTTTCAGATGGGCAAGCTTGATGCAGCAAGGAGGGAGAAACAGCAGCATCTTCGACGTAGATCTGTAAGAAGACATTCCCACATAAGTTCAGGGGGAAAGGAAAGACATAACGTGGTCTGATCTCTTTGGAAGCAGGTATCAGGAGGTTGGGAGGTCAAGGACCCCTGAGCCGTCTCCCTAGTTCCCCCACACTTGAGGCCAGGTTCTTTTATTACCTGGTAGAGGGGATTTCCCGACATCCTGTCTCCTATGGCATTTTCCGAGGCCTCAGCCTGGGGGTTTGACAGCCGCTCCCCACCTCAGTTTCTTCTCCAGAAACTTGCCACTGGGTCGCTGGGTGTGGGGGAGGACCATGGGACATGTTCCCGTTGACTGGGCTCTTGATGTAGCCGGTGGACTTAGTTTCCGCTCCCCATTCGGGCTGGGTCGGAGTGAGAACCAGCCTCTGGGGAGTGGGGTAGGTGAGGCTGCAAGTTGGGCTGAGAAGTGGCCCCGAGGATGCCTTCCTGCTGGGGCTCTTGGAGTCTCCCGGGGCAGGGAGCTACAGAGCAAGTCCTGATTATCACTTTCAGTGACCTCAGCCTGCATGAATGGGGTCTGCTCCCCCTCCGCAAAGGTTTTTAGCCCAGAGCACTCTTGCCTCACCAGTGAGTGCGGTAAGCTCCTGGCCTTGAGGGAGGGAGTGGCTGCACCCTTCGTGTTTTCTTGGGAAAGGAGCGTGTCTGGCACTCTCCCTGTGCTCCTCAAACTAGTGGGCGATGCGATGCACGGGAGCAAGAACTTTTTAGAAGCCCTTAGCAGTCCCAGGGCACCCTGGGGCCACGGTGGAAAGGCCGGGTGATTGAGGTTGGGGAAGAGGTCTCCTGGCTCTGCCACTTGCTGCCTGTGTGCCCTCAGACTAATCCCTATGTGGGCCTCGGTTTCTGAATTGGTGAATGAAGGCTGCTACTCAAGTTTCTCTGACTTTAAGAATTTAATCGAGGAAGCCTTTGAGAGGGGAGGAGAGACTGTGTGTGTTTGTAAGAAGTGTCACTCTAGCTTTTAATTTAGGTCTATATGAAGGGATGCTGTTCTATCAGCCCCAAATCCTAGGAATAGCTGACACTTAACCAAGCACCCACTAGGTGCTTGGCACTGTGTAGGTTCCCTAACTTATGCACTAAGTCCTCGACCACCCTGTGAGGTAGTTTTGTCATGGGACTTTCCCGTGGCCACACAGCTCACCTGCTGGAGTGGGATTTGAACCCAGGACGGCTGACATCCAGAACTCTCTTGGACACTTGTGCCATTTGTGGTGTATGGAGCTTTGAGCCATGTCCTGCCAGGGACCTGTTAGGACCAGGCCTTGTAGGGAACAAGAAATAGAGCAGAAAAACTTCTCTTAAGCAAAATAAAATGTTACAGTTAGGGGAAAGGGAGAGACACCAGTGGGTGTTGGCTCTTCACAGCAGCTCTCTGGGTTTCAGATGGTGGGATGCCTATTCCTTTTTCTTGTGGTCATAAATTCACACCTGCCCAGGCCCCTTCCCACTCCAGGAGAAGTAAGGAGCTGATGGGTGAAGCTTTCCTGCCTTCTTGAATCGTCTCTTAGAAGCCGGGCCTTCTAATCAGATGTCACCTCCCTCTTCCTCTTGCTAAAAACAGTGTGGGAAGTCAGGCAGCAGGGGCGGCCAGCGGCACTTGGTGGGCCTTGAACTCACCCAGGCTGTTTCTTGGGGACCTTTATTTTACGCAGTTGGGGTGGAGAAGGCTTCCTGGCTCCACTGATGAAATCCCCAAAATTCTGCCAGCAGGGAAGGCTAAGCCCCATGACAGCCTCTGTTTTGGGGAAGCTGTTACAAGAGAGTGACTGCGTTTGCCATGAGTCTGGAAATGAGTGGGAGAGATGGCGTTAGGGTGGAGAGCGGGCGCTCAGCAGGGCGGGTCTGCCCGCACACCGCTCCCACCAAGACACCCAGCCTCGTGAAGGATACTTGGAGAGGAAGGGGTGCCACGCAGCCAAGCGCCATGGAAACTAGATGAGCAGGTTTCCTGGACTACTCTCCCGTGGCCTGTGAGTCAGCACAACCAACCTCCTGCCCCCAGAGGGCTTCCTTCCTAGAGACCTGGAAAACCAGAAGAAGTGACATGACGTGACCTTTGATTTCCAAGGGTGGGAGAGTTGGTGAGGATGCCAGACTCACCTGCGCACAAGGTGAGATTGAGGGAGGGTCTCCCAAGAGCCTGGAGGGGATGGAGAGACTCCCCTTTCATGGGTGGAAGGGCCTGGCCAGGTGCCCTGATGCGCTGGGGAGATAGGCCATGGGACCTCAGACAGCGGCTTTGGGGCCAGTTTTCTCATGTGTGCAAGGGAGGCGCATATCCTGTTCTCCCATGGACTTGCATGCGGAGTCATTACAAGGTCCGATTGGGCCCACGAAGGATTGAGAAATTGTCAGGATCTGATGACGTACACCTTAGCTGGACCCTCTCTAGCCTGCAGATAAGATTCCCATTCCTGATGGCATTTGCAGAAACAGCAGGCCTTGTCTGGGCTCAGCATCCAGACTCTTAAAACCAGGGGCCCTGGATGTAGCACATGATCAGCAGCCTGCAAGTGCTCCTTGAGCCGAGGGTGCCATGACTCGGGCCACCTGTGCCTCAGTTTACCTCTCAGCAAGAGGCAGCCAGCCTCGGCCTGACCCTGTCCCCTTGGGGCCGCGGTGAGCACACGCAGCAATCGTGGTGTGCCGGGGAGGGCGGCCTGTAACGTTAGCCTAAGCAGTAGATAATTGGGAAGGGCAAACAAAATGCTTTCTGTGACCTGGGATCAATTATTTTTGGATTATCTGCCTCCTCAAGTTCTCCACCTGCCAGCACCCTTTTGTTCCCAGGTTCCAGAGTGGGTTCAGAAGCTGCTTGGAATTTCTCTGAAAATGAGTTGGAAGGAAGGGCTCACAAATCCTAAGACATTATTGAGCCCCTGTGACACGTTCCGAGTTCAGGGGGCACGGAGATGAGTAACAAATTACTCCTTAGGGTGCTCGTTACCTTTTTTAAAAAAATATTTATTTATTTATTTATTTTATTTTTGCTGCATCGGGTCTTAGTTGCGGTTCGTGGGATCCTCCACTGCGGCGCACGGGCTTCTCTCTAGTTGTGGCCCGCGTGCTCGGTAGTTTCGGTGTGCGGGCTTAGTTGCCCCACGGCATGTGGGATCTTAGTTCCCCAACCAGGGATCGAACCTGCGTCCCCTGCTTTGGACGGCAGATTCTTTATTTTATTTTATTTTTTTATTTTTGGCTGCATTGGGTCTTCGTTGCTGTGCGCGGGTTTTTCTCTAGTTGCAGCGAGCGGGGGCTCTTCTTCATTGCAGTGCGCGGGCTTCTCATTGCTTTGGCTTCTCTTGTTGCGGACCACGGGCTCTAGGCACGTGGGCTTCAGTAGTTGTGGCACATGGGCTCAGTAGCTGTGGCTCTTGGGCTCTAGAGTGCAGGCTCAGTAGTTGTGGCACAGGGGCTTAGTTGCTCCGTGGCATGTGGGATCTTCCCGGACCAGGGTTCGAACCCCTGTCCCCTGCATTGGCAGGCAGATTCTTAACCACTGCGCCACCAGGGAAGCCCCATTGCCATTGTTGATTGGGCTCTTGGAATAGGCTAGAGGTTGTACTAAGTATGCTCCTTGTACTATCTCTTGTGATCTTCACAGCCTGGGGAGTGAGGGTAGGTGTGGTTCCCCAGTGAATGACTGGTCCGAGGTTAGCTGGCTGGTAAGCTGCCGGGCCCTGTGACCGTGGTGTGGCCCCACTGCTACGGGAGAGGAAGCACCAGAGAGAGTGGTGGGACAGAGCTGGGTGGCTCGCGTACTGTAGAGCAGAGTAAGAACAGGGACTCTGGAGCCAGACAGCTTGGGCTCAAATCCCGGCTCTACCACTTATAACTGTGAGATCCTGGGGAAGTTGCTTAATGTCTCTGGGCCTCAGCTTCCTCTTCTGTAAAATGGGGGTAATAGTAATACCAACCTCATAGGCTTGGTGTGAGGATTCATTTGTATTTGCAAAGCACTTATAAAGTACCTGGCCCAGGTACGACGGAAACTCTCTCACCCTTGTTCCCATGAGTTGGGACTGCTTTTTTTTTTTTTTTTTTTTGGCCACGCTGTGGCATGTGGGATCCTAGTTCCCCCACCAGGAATTGCATCCGGGCCCACGACAGTGAAAGCACTGAACCTTAACCACTGGACCACCAGGGAATTCCCAGGGCTTCTTTTATAAGGGTTAACTGGTTTAGAAGAATGTGATTCCAGCTAAGCCTTGAGGGTGGTAGAGTTAGGGCTTGGGGAAGAACCCTCTATCAGAGGAAGTATTAGGAGCAAAGTTACTAAGGCGAAGAATTATAGGGTCTCCAGGAAAAGGCAGAGAGTGTGATGTGGCTGGAGTTGAGAGTGTGTTGCGGATAGTAGAGGAAGATGAATCTAGCCAGACTAGATGGTGCAGGGCCTTGACTTGCCGTTTGGGACGTTTGAACTCTTGTATCGGCAGTGGGGAGCCATGGAAGGTTTTGGAGAAGAGGAGTTCCATGATGAATTCTTGAATAACGTTGAAGATGTTACTATTTACTGAACACCAGGCAAGAGCCTGGACCCTTTTATTTCATTCTTACTTAATCCTCAGAACAGCTCTTAAATATGTACTGTCGCCTCCACAGAGGCTTACAGAGGTTCTGATCACCCAGCTAGTAGATTTCAAGCCCCGATCCATCTGACTTGGAGTCTTTTCTACTCAACCACCCTCTCACCGTGTCCCTTGTTGTTAGTTGAAAACTGGGCCTTTGAAGTCTTGCAGATGTGCAGTTCTGCACTCTGGGCCGTGTACAAATGGAATTTTGCTGAATGCCCCGAGGGGAAGGCACTCCCTGCCTAGCTGAGAAGCCTTTTGGAAAACTTCACAAGTGCCTGTGGCACGTGTCTGGAATTTTCAGCCAGGGTCTGTGTTGAGCTCTGCTGCTTTCTGCTGGGTCCAGGGCTGATGAAGGAGAGCTCTAGGGCTTCCCAAGGTGGCACTGTGGTAATCAATGTTGGGAAGGAGATTCCCTGGAGAAATGAAACTGAGAAGGTTTAAACAAGAGCAAGTTTCTCTCTGGTGGAACTTCTGGGAGGCCTTGAATATGCTCCCCAGAAGGGATGCCTGAAGCTGATAGAACCACGGGAATTCCCTGGCGGTCCAGTGGTTAGGACTCCATGCTTTCACTGCCAAAGGCGTGGGTTCAATCCCTGGTCGGGGAACTAGGATCCCGCAAGCTGTGCAGTGTGGCCAAAAAAAAACAAAAAGAAAATGGATGGAACCACAAACTCTTCAGAGGAGAATCTTCTGGGACTGTGGTTTGACAGCCCTCTTTGGGAGCATTGGTCTAACCCAGGAACGGACCAACTTTTTCTATAAAGTAAATATTTTCAGCTTTGCAGGGCACACAGTCTCAGTGATAACTACAGGTGTCCCCTACTTTTCGAAAGTTCGCTTTACGCCACCTCGCTTTTACGAAAGACCTACGTTAGTACCTGTTTTCACTAACCTGAAAGAAACCCAAAGAGAATTTTTACTTTTACCAAAAAAAGGTAAAAAGCGAAAACAGCATGCAGCATTTGGTTTGCAGTGAGCCGTTATAGAGGCAGCACGCACCCCGAGGGGTGAGACTGGCACCACTAAACTCCTTTCCTGGGAACCGCGCTCAGCGTCTCGGCATCAGGTCATCAGAGCTTTGAGCTGTGTCTTTGAGCATCAGTGCTTTCACCTCGGTTTATTTGTGCATCTGTTAGCCAGATGTCTCCTAAGGTAATTGCTCCATCCCTTTAGGCCATTGCGCCTTACAGAAGGTTTCAGAGGTACATTATAGGGGGAAACCTGTACTCAGTTCTGCTATTTTAGCTCGAAAGCAGCCACAGACCTTAGATAAATGAGTGGGCATGGCTGTGTGCCAGTAAAACTTTATTTGCAAAGAAGTGCACTGAAGGCCAGTTTGGCGACCCCTGATTTAAGTGGTCTCCAAACTTTTTGAGTGCACGCCCCGCTCAAAATATTGTCAGCACTAGGCTCAGTATTTGTATACATGTGTGTGCACACTATGTGTGTACGTATACATATATGTATGGTAATGAATGATATGTGTGCTAATAAACCATGAGCATTAAAAGGTACATAGGGGACTTCCCTGGCGGTCCAGTGGTTAAGACTCCACACTTCCACTGCAGGGGCACGGGTTCAATCCTTGGTTGGGGAACTAAGATCCCACAAGCTGTGTGGCCAGAAATTTTTTTTTTTTAAAGTACATAAAGACAAATCAAAACAACAACAACAAAAGTACATAAAAATACAACATTGAAAAGTTGAAAGGATGAGCTGAAAAAGGAATGTCATGAGAGTTCTTAGGGTTTCCAATGGATTACATAGGATTGTCTTTGGACACTTTAGAAACCCTGGGCTGAAATACCCGAAGGTCAAGTCTTGCCTTTAATGTTCCTTTACTGAGGCCCCTAGAGGGACAAGGCCCAGTGCTGGAAGCTGGAGAAACAGGGAAGTAGAGTGGAGGAAACCAGACGTGTCATTTACATCTTCAGAACGTGTTTGGCAAGTGCAGTGGTGGAGGAGCGTTGGTGGAGGGACACTTAGCACCCTCTGAAAACACTTGCCTAAACGTTTAGTACCTGTCATCCTTCCTGGGGCAGGGATTCTGCTGTCTTCCTGCTTTTTCTCCAGCGGAGCCACAAGATCCTTAAGGCACATAGTAAGTTGTCAATGAAAGTTGTCCGTGAGGGGAATTCTCTGGCGGTCCAGTGGTTACGACTTTGCACTTTCACTCCTGAGGGCACGGGTTCAATCCCTGGTTGAGGAACTAAGATCCCTTAAGCCGCGCAGCGCAGCCAAAAAAAAAAAAAAAAAGTCCATGAACGAATGAATGGCCCTGTCCTCACCTGGGAGGCCATGGAACAGGGGTGACTTGGAAGGTAAAAACCTGAGGACGTCAAAGTTAGCCAGATGAAGAGAAAGGCTAGGCCTGTTCTCTACCCCCTCCCCCCAACCTGCAGGTTCAACCTGTTAGTGGCTTGTGACATTGAGTGAGTCGCAACCAGCAGGCTTTTTGTGTGTTCTTTTTTTTTTTTTTTGGAAAAGGAGTGGAATGAAATAGAAAGCAGCAGCATGCATCACGTGTTGTGAGAGGAGCCTGGATTAGCATGCTTTAAGGATAATTGTTGTTTGGGGAAACTTGTTTCTGTTATAAATGGGTATGTGTCTATTTATGGAAACCTTTGGAATACTGGTCTATGGTGGTCAAAAGAGTTTGTAAATTACTGGATGAGCCCTCAATCCTCTCTTAATAGATCGTTTGCATCGGAGGGGAGGCCAGCAGGCTCAGGCAGCGCTGGGTGACCCCGGGTGACTGTGGCTTGGCGGCCCCAGTGAACAGGAGAAGCCCAGGCTTGGGAAAGGATAGTTGTGTCTTCCAGCTGTTGGGCGCCCGGGTCAGGCCAGGCATGGGAAGGCTGCCTTGGAAGGGCCTGGCCTCGGCGCCGGGTGGCAAGGGTCTCCATGGAGCCCAACAGGAGTGACAAGAGTGGTTGGCATCCGGGCGTGGTGGGCAGACACCCAGCGAAGCCAGCCAGGCCCTACCCTTCTCAGGAGCCTCTTCTTGGCTCGCGCTTGAGGTTTGGTGTCCCCGTGGCGGGATGGTGGTGTTAGAGGTCCGCGGGCCGGAGTGAGGTGGGGCTGGCCATCTCTTGCCCTTCCTCACCCTTTAGGACCCATATGGCCAAGTTTAAGCAGGCCTGTGGCTGGCTGGGAGCTGTTTATTTTAGGTTAACGGCCCAGCACTCTGGCTATATTTACCTTGCGAAGCTGCTTGCAATCTGATCTGATCTCTCTGGGACTCAGCTGGGGCCCTGGGAGTCGCCTGCCAGATTCCAAGAGGCCCCCCCTGGCTTTACCCTCCCTGCCCTTGGGGAGATATCCTAAGTGGGACACATTCTGAAAAAAGCAGTAGTTTTTATTCCTGTGAACAGCTTTCACCAGGAGCCATGATTTGTGCCGGGCATTTGTTCACGCAGCCCCAGGACACTGAGCCTGGTCCCCTACGTGGGAACGGTACACACAGCCCGCCAGCGTGCTCCAAGTTCCAGGAACCGTAGGGTCCGGCGAGGATGATGGGGTTTCTTCCGGAGCACGGCAAGGCCCCTTCCTCCTCCTCAGAAGGCCCAGCGTCACAGGCTGAGCTGCCCAGGCTCCCCACCAGCCCAAGACCTCGGGGGAAATTCTGGTGTCCCCAAGCCAGGTGTGTCCCAACAGATGTGTGTATGGCTCTGGAGCCTGGGGGTCCGGCACGGTGGTCTCTGTCCTGCCAAGGTGGCCATCTGGCCAGCTGTGCCGTGGGGCACACATTCTCCTTGTACCCAGGGTTTGGAGCTGGAGCAGGCCAGGCCCAGAGTGGGGGTCTGAGCCCCTCACCCTCCCCAGGGAGCAGAACACGGGCACACGGGGTCAGCTCTCACCAGCCTCAGCTGAGGGCGTGCAGGGGGCTGTTTGTCTTCCACTTTAAGCCCCGCGTTTTTCTTTTTAACTAAGATTTATTGAGTACCTTCTGGGGGCTGGCCCTTTGTTAAACCCTTGTCAAGACCTCATTTAATCCCCTCAGTGATTGTTTTCGGCTGTCTGGGCCGCCATAACAGAATACCACAAACTGGGTGGCTTATAAACAACAGATGTTTATTTCTCACAGTTCTGGAGACTAGAAGTCCAAGATCAAGGTGCCAGCAGATTCAGTGTCTCGTGAGGGGCTGGCTGCCGGGTTCATAGACACTGACTACTGTCCTCACCTGGCAGGAGTGGTGAGGGGGCCTCTGCTGGGGGCGACTCTCCTGTAAGGGCACTAGGGCACCACCCCCATGACATAGTCACCCCCAAAGGCCCTACCTCCTCACACCATCACCTCGGGGGTTAGGATTTAAAATATGAATTTAGAGGGTTTACAGACATTCGGTCTGTAGTAGCAGGTGTGAGGAAAATGCTATTACCCCCTTTGCACAGAGCCTCAGTTTCCTCATTTGTAAAAAAGTAATAATAGGGTTGCCAGGTCTTGTGCTAAGGGCTTTGTATTCATTAATCTGTTGAATCCTCATAACAGCCCCTATTTTATAGATGTAGAACCTGTGGCATAGAGAGGTTACCAGCTTTGTAAGTGGAGGAGCCAGTTCACTCTTAATGGCTCTGTAAAGGTAGAGATACCAGGCTTAAGGGAACAGATTGGTTACCTGTATACGTGTGCGTCGTTCCCCCTGCCGCCGTATAGACCCCCAGCACCCAGCTCAGGGCCTGATGCACCTAATGGGTCCGGACATTTCATGTGAGTGAATCGGTAGCCAGTGGACCTGAGGCAGCCAAGCAACAGGCTCTCCTGCTGGTTCCTTCTCCGGTTTCAGGTTCTGGGGCAGCAGGCCAAAACAGAAAAAGGAAGTGCTGGGGGTGGGGACGTGGCAGGAGGTACGCCCTGCCGGAGGTGCCCCCCTTTTCCCGTGTGGTCAGGCCTGAGGACAGAGACCAGGGAGCCCGGGGTGCAGCCCTTAACCTGCCGTGCCCTGGGGGCCTGCCCTGATGCCCTGCATCCCTCACCTGCATGTGCTAAGCAATCTCAGCTTTGGCCTTGGGCCACCAGTGAGTGATCCTAAAAATGGTCAAAATGCTCATGGCACTGCACCAGATTTATATGGGCTGGAAACATTTTACAAACTCCTGGGATGAAAAGTTTATACAATCATCAGTTGTGTGAATTCTAAGACAAAAGTCTGTGACTCCTGTTGAAATTCTCTGCAAAGTCAGTGACTGTATATACCTGGCTGTCTTTAAGGAGTATCCAATATTTTCACCAAATTCTCAAAGTGTCCAACCTCAAATCAGCTCTAGACGGTGACCTTAATTTTGCCACATACCTCCTTTTTCAGAGACAACAGGGAACGTCTTGACCAAGGTCACCCAGGGAAGTAGGGGTGTTTCTGGAGCCAAAACCCAGGGCTGCCAATTTGGCTTTGGTGTTCTCAGGCCAGACAGGAGGATAGAAACCCAGAGGGTTTCATATAGAGACACTGGGATTGAGGGTGAGGTTTTTAAACTGAATAATAATAATAATAGTAAAGCCTCTTTTATTGAGGGTTTACTCTGTGCCAGGCACTTAAGTATTTAATGTGGGGTTAACTCAGTCCTCACAACTCTCTGAGTTATGTACCAGTCTTTTTCCTTGTGGCCACACCGCACAACTTGTGGGATCTTAGTTCCCCGACTAGGGATTGAACCTGGGCCCCGGCAGTGAAAGCACCTAGTCCTAACCACTGGACTGCCAGGGAATTCCCCCAATTCTCTATTTTTTTTTTTTAAATAATTAATTGATTGATTAATTTTGGCTGCTCCAGGTCTTAGTTGCGGCATGCGGGATCTAGTTCCCTGACCAGGGATCAAACCTGGGCCCCCTGCATTGGGAGTGCAGAGTCTTACCCACTGGACCCCCAGGGAAGTCCCCCAATATTCTGTTTTTTACAGATAAGGAAACTTAGGCCCAGAAATTTGAAGGAACTTGCCAGAGCCTCACAGCCTAATAAAGGGCAGAGCAGTCAGGGCTCAAAGCAGGCAGCCTGGCTCCAGAGCCCGTGCTCCTAACCACTGCCCTGCACTGCCTTTCCAGGCCTAGGAAGGCTGTGGAGGTACAAGAAATGAAAGCAAACAGGACCAGGCATTACAAACAAGAAAGCTGGGAAGGAAGGAGCCCACCCCCTCCCCTGGAGTAAGGAGGGGTCGGGGCAGGTGTGGGGCTTGTGGGTACATTTCAGCATCAGGCCTCCCCCTTCTGAGCCTGGCACACACAGCGAACCCTTTATGAAGGGTCATTCTCCTTAATGGTGTTGCCATTGGCACTTGCTTCCCCACTCCCTCCAGCCTCGGCAGGCAGACCCTGGCAGGGTGCCCACTGCCCGCTTCTCCCGGCCCATATCTGATGAGCTGGCTCCTTCACATGGGGGTGATTTGCAAGGCCCAGGTGAGAGGAGGTGGGTGGCGGGCCTGGAGCATGCCCCTGGTGACCCCGGATCCACAGGTCTCCAGGAACTGGGGAGCAGCTAGTGCATCAGCCCCGGGGCCCTGAGCCCAGCACTGGGGCCGGAGGAGGAGATGGCCCTGGGGCTTGCCGACTGCACCGCAGCACCCAGCCAGAGCCCATCTCTTCTGGGAAGCCTCTCTTAATTCCTTCTTGGTTGGTGCACTGTGTTCTCAGAAAGGGCCTGGGCATGACCTGGGAGGGCCTTCATCCCCTCACCCCTTCACCCACCCCTCTCCTTGTCTCCAGAGCAGGGCGTGAGGAAACTGCTTGGGACTTCCCTTGTGGCGCAGTGGTTAAGAATCCGCCTGCCAATGCAGGGGACACGGGTTCGAGCTCTGGTCCGGGCAGATCCCACGTGCCGCGGAGGGACTAAGCCCATGCACCACAACTGCTGAGCCCGCGTGCCGCAACTACTGAAGCCCGCGTGCCTAGAGCCCGTGCTCGGCCACAAGAGAAGCCACCGCAATGAGGATCCCACGCACCACAATGAAGAGTAGCCCCTGCTCGCTGCAACTAGAGAAAGCCTGTGCGCAGCAACGAAGACCCAACACAGCCAAAAATAAATAAAATAAATAAATTTATTTTAAAAAATAGAATAATTTTCAAAAAGAAACCTCTGCTTGGGAATTGGGAGTGTGGTGCCAGCAGAGAGGGATCCTTTTTTCATTCATGTGAACGTTTCTTGTCATAGTGAAATTTACATAAAACTTACCATTTTAACCATTTGTGATGATTACTATTTGGGAGGTGTTTGCCATCTACCAGGAGCTCCCATTTAATTGTTGAAATAATCCTGTGAGCTGATAGCGCTATCCCTACTTTACAAATAAGAGAGCTGAGGCACAGAGAGGCTCAGTGACTTTCCCGAGGACACATAGCTCGTGAGTGGCCGAACTGGGATTCGGATCCAGGCAGCCCGGGCTCCAAGCCTGCGCCCTCTACCAGTACTTTCTGCCACTTCTCAACCCTAAGTGGCTGAGTCTTATTATCCCCATTATACAGATACGGACGCTGAGGCTCAGAGAGCCGAAGTGACTTACCCAGGGTCCCAGAGCTTGATGGGAGGAGAGCTTCTGAGCCATGACTGTCCTGTCACTTAGCCCACCTCTTCCTCCCCCCGACCGCAGGTGGCGATGGTGGAGGTGCAGCTGGACGCCGACCACGCCTACCCGCCGGGGCTGCTCATCGCCTTCAGCGCCTGCACCACGGTGCTGGTGGCCGTGCACCTGTTTGCGCTCATGATCAGCACCTGCATCCTGCCCAACATCGAGGCGGTGAGCAACGTGCACAACCTCAACTCGGTCAAAGAGTCGCCCCACGAGCGCATGCACCGCCACATCGAGCTGGCCTGGGCCTTCTCCACTGTCATCGGCACGCTGCTGTTCCTGGCTGAGGTCGTGCTGCTCTGCTGGGTCAAGTTCTTGCCTCTCAAGAAACAGCCGGGTCAGGCGCGGCCCACCAGCAAGCCCCCGGCCAGCGGCGCGGCCGCCAACGTCAGCGGCAGCGCCGGCGGCATCACCCCAGGCCAGGCCGCCGCCATCGCCTCCACCACCATCATGGTCCCCTTCGGCCTGATCTTTATCGTCTTTGCTGTCCACTTCTACCGCTCACTGGTCAGCCATAAGACGGACCGGCAGTTCCAGGAGCTCAATGAGCTGGCCGAGTTTGCCCGCCTGCAGGACCAGCTGGACCACAGAGGGGACCACCCCCTGACCCCCGGCAGCCACTACGCCTAAGCCCTCCTGGGCTGGGCACTCCGGAGCTTTGGCCTTACGCCCTTCCCCACGACCTTGTCCTGGCCCAGCCTCAGGGACAGCCTGTGTAGGGGGCTGGGCTTTTGTCAGGGGGCAGGGAGTGGAGGGAAGAGGCTTTTTTTAAAGAGAAATTACTGCACTTTGAAACTTTCCTCTAAGAGAATAAGCACTTCCCGTTCTTCCAGCTCCAGGTTCACCTCCTGTTCGGAAGCCACCCGTGGGAGCCAGAGAGGGGACAAAAGCTCCCTTTGTCCCTCCTCCTCCCCTGCGCCAGTGCCACCTGGATGCCTCCTGTCCTTTCCGTCTTGACCCCCCTCCCCATTCAGTGTCGATTGTGTGCGTGTGTGTGCGTGTGCGAACACAGAAATATACTCATAAGGGACACCTCCTCTTGTGTCTGTATTTGTTGGGTCTGGACTGCCTGGCATTTCTCCTGGTGCCCCAATAGGTGAGCCTCTAAACAAAAAAAATTTTTTCAACATTTTGGGAAATTTCAAACCTACCCCCAAAAGTTCCATGAAGAGTAACTGAAATATATATACAGTCAGTTCTTAATTCGCAGTGGTTCTGTTCTATAGTCACAGAACACTGAATTAGTGAGTATTTCTCCTAAGAGAAATATGGGGTATGTTCCTGCGAGCCTCTGGTCACAACATTTTTGTCAGCCAGTCAATACACAGCCTTGTAACATTGAACTTATATGCTATTGCTATCACAACAGCACTATCACTCATTTGTGACTGAAACTTACATAACACACATATTTTCTCCATAAGGCACATCACAGCCTTCCTGTGCTCTGAACACTAGCCAGCACTTCATTGTTACCCTTGGGGACCATTTTAAATAGTGAAATCACCAACAAAAAGCACCAAAATGTGAAAAACGTAGCACGAAATAGACTGTTACAGCATGAGCTGAAAGAAGGCAGAGGGTCACCTCGTTTGACCTCAGCAAGTAGGCAAATTTGCAAATACTGAAACCGTGAATAATGAGAATGACAGTATGTTTTCCCCCTGAGCCATATGCATTAGTTACAGATATCTTCCTTAAACCAAGGACATTCCTCTACATAACCACAATTCGATGATCAAATTCAGGAAATTTGACATTGATGGGATACTATTGTCTAATACAACATTCGTTTTCAGTTTCCCTCTTGTCCCAATCATGTCCTTTCTTGTAGTGATTTTTCCATCCAGGATCATGCACTGCATTGAGTTGTCATGTCTCTTTAGTCACCTTTTATTTGGGACAGGCTTTCTTTGTCCTTTGTAATATCAACATTTTTGAAGAGCCTGAGCCAGTGGTTTTGTAGAATGCTGCCTCTGTCTTGTTTCTCTGATATTTCCTCATCTGTATGATCAGGTTGTGCATTTTGGGAGGAATTTTTTCTCCATTTTGCAGATGACAAAGATTGATGTCCAAAGAGGATGAGTTTTCGAGCCTGGAAATCTGGCTCAGAGCCTAGACACTCAAAAAATCTTACGTAGACTGATTCTGGCTTTGCTTAAGAAATCGGAAGATCCAGCAGCAGCATTACTGGGCCTGCCTTCTTGCAGAGCAACAATGAACAGGAGCTAAGTTGCACCTACCTCTTACCCAGGAGATGTATTTGCCACAGTCCCCACCACTCCCTATTGTCTGACACCAGCCCAGCTTCATACGTTACTCACCTGGCCCCAGAGGGCCGTTGTGTTTGACAGCTCGTTCTGTCCCATAAACCTAATACAGAAAGTGGTTTTATAAAAACAAAAGTGCTCTGGCTGAAGTGAGGGTTGGTTGTGAGAAAGTGTGGCCTTAAGCTTTTGTCCTCCTGTGCCACAGCAGCTTGGTGGGCTGAGTCGGGGAGGGGGCCCTCCTTTATCCTATTGCAGCTTCTTGTCTCAGTCCTGCATCACATACACCAGGACCCACCCCTCCCCTGCCCCAGAAGGCCCTCTGACTGGGACCGAGTAGGGTGGGGCAGGTGCCCCTGTGTGAAAAATCTCCACTCCTCCCCAGAGAAAACCTAGGCATCTTCCATCCTTCCCCTAAGATACCCACCTCCCTGCTTCTGCAGAGACCTGGGATCCTGCTGGAATAATTTCTGGGCTAAACTTGCCTGAACTCAAGAATCATCAGATTGGCTTGTAAAAAGTGGATTTCCAAGCTCTTCTGCAGATTCCAGTTCAAGTTGGTCTGGGTGTCTTTGGAATCTCTTTTTCACAAGCACTTCAGGTACTCAGACTCAGGCAACTTAGGGAAACACGGACAGTTAAGAAGACAGTCTTTAATTTCAATTTTATGTTTTGAATAGATAATACATTCATAGGTTCCAAACACAGCAGTGAAAAATTGCTGTCCCTCCCCTGTTCCCAGGTTCCCAATTCTCCCCAGAGACAACCATTGTTGCCAGTTTATTTTGTTCCCATCTAGAGATTTTATGCATAAACAAGTACACATCCTACCTTTTCTGAAAAAATGGTAGTTTTCTATACGCATTGCCACTGTTCTCACCTTAAGAGCAGCCAGGCCTAAGTTTAAGCACAGTCACTTTCTAGTTTGGTGACTTGTGAGCCTCCCTGAACCTCAGTGTCCTCCTCTAAGATGACACGAATAATAGCAGGACACCTCATAGGTTGTTGAGGGGTCATGGGAGAGCACCTGTGTAAAGCTGTCAGTGCTGGGCCTAGCACTGAGTGGCTCTGTGTCTGGTTAGTTATGTGTCCAGAGGCAGCCAGGCTCAGCTCCCCGGCTTCAGAGGTACCGACTGAGAACGATGCCGTGGGTCGGGCCACCTGCTTGGGATTTAGATGGCAGAGAGAACTTCAGTATCAGTGAACGTTTTACTATATGCCGGGTACTTGCTTAGGGTTTTATGAACATCGTGGTATTTCAGGGTTATTTCATGGTATTACACCGTTGAAGTTGGGTTGAATAATTCTTCTGTAGAGTGTTTATATCATAACATGTTTAGCAGGATCACAACCTCTACCCACTAGGTGCCAGTAGAATTCTTCCCTGCCAGTTGTGACAACCAAAAATGTCTCCAGACTTTGCCAGATGTTCCCGGGGAAGGAAGGGGGACAAAACCACCCTCCCTCGGGTTAGAACCACACCTTATTTCATTCTTCCAGAAACCACAATAACCCCTGGTGGTAAGTACTGTTATTGTCCCATATTAGAGGAGAGGAAACTTGAAGAACAGAGAGGTTGGGTGATGTACACAAGAACACACAGGTAATAAGTCAGTGCTGGGATTCACACTCTTGGAGTCACTGCAGAACTCCTTTTCCTACCCATTATGTAAGAGTTCCTCTTATCTTGCAGGAATGTTGTCTAGAATTATGCAAAGCCCTTCCCAGAAATCTGCTTTACGTGTTGTTATTTTTACGTCTGCTAGCAAATCCTCAGAACACCTCTGTGAGATCTCTGAAGTCCCATTTTACAGATGGGGCAACTGAGGTCACTTACTTAGGATCACAAAGCCAGTAAGTCAGAGGTTCTCTGCCCCAGCTGCACATTAGAGTCAGCTGGGGAGCTTTTTGAAGGCCCAGGCCTCACTCCAGACAGATGAGAATCTCTGGGCATGGGATCCGGACATTCCTAGCTTTTAAATCTCCCACAGGATTCCAAGGTTGGGAGCCCCTGTGTTAGGTTGAGAAGCCAGGTCACATTTTTTTTTTTTTTTTTTTTTTTTTTCCGGTACGCGGGCCTCTCACTGCTGTGGCCTCTCCCGTTGCGGAGCACAGGCTCCGGACGTGCAGGCTCAGCGGCCATGGCTCACGGGCCCAGCCGCTCCGCGGCATGTGGGATCTTCCCGGACCGGGGCACGAACCCGTGTCCCCTGCATCGGCAG
>NW_021145478.1:76986-100000 GCF_002837175.3 Physeter macrocephalus
TTTTTTTTCCGGTACGCGGGCCTCTCACTGCTGTGGCCTCTCCCGTTGCGGAGCACAGGCTCCGGACGTGCAGGCGCAGCGGCCATGGCTCACTGGCTCACGGGCCCAGCCGCTCCGCGGCATGTGGGATCTTCCCGGACCGGGGCACGAACCCGTGTCCCCTGCATCGGCAGGCGGACTCCCAACCACCGCGCCACCAGGGAAGCCCGCCAGGTCACATTTTAATGCCAAATCTTAGTGACCAATGTAACCAGATGCAGGCTCTATCTTCTCCTCGGAATATCTCAGAGATCAGAGACCTGGAGGCACCGCCCCTTTCTGCCCCAAGGTAAATTCATGCAACCCATGGGGACCCCTCTTCTCTACCTGAAGCCCCACCTGAGGCTCCCTCGCACCCCGGCC
Organism: Physeter macrocephalus; assembly: GCF_002837175.3. NCBI lineage: Eukaryota > Metazoa > Chordata > Mammalia > Artiodactyla > Physeteridae > Physeter > Physeter macrocephalus. The sequence goes on from NW_021145478.1 coordinate 77,389, forward strand.
ACCCACCACAGGCCCCGGGCTCACGCTGCCAGGCTCTCCTTTATTCTGGGGTGCTCAGGGATGGGGTCCAAGAATAAAGGCGTCCCCAAGGCCAGCAGGGGAGAGAAGCACTGGCCTCCTACTGGTAAGGAATGATCCAGTGCTGGGAGGAGTAAGGTGCCTTCTGAGGGTGCCGAGGGTGTGCCCAAGTCCCCCCTTGCTCCACCAGTGGGAGCCGCACCGGTCGAGCAGTTGGGTGACGCCGGTTTGAATTCCTCCTGAAGCGCTGGTGTTCTTTCTGCAGGGGCAAGGGGGGTGGGGTGGGCGGGGCTGGCGTCTCCAAGATGCTGTATCAATGCTCTCTCCTCGACCCCACTTATACCAACACCAGGAGGGGTAGCACTGAACAAGGCCCCACAAGACAGATAGGCAGGTGGAGGCCCGGGGCCCTCCAGGGTGAGCAGACCACCTGACTCCAATCCGATTGAGCCCAGGGTGCACATGGGAGGATTTGGCGGGACTTCTGCAGGGAAAAGAGCTTTGAAGGGGAGGAAGCAAAAACGACCAGCAGGGCTGTGGGAGGCAGGAAATCCACCCTCTCTGGTCAAGCCCCGGAGCCCCTAGGCCAGAGGAGGCCCCAGGAGCTGCCCGGACCACATCAGAGGGTGGCAGGTGTGCCCGCCTCTCACCTGGCATCAATCTCCTTCTTCCTGTGTCTTCTTGAACGTGGCCAGAGCTTCCGCCAACACGCCGTCAGGATCTAGAATTTTGACCTAGAGGGAAGCAGCAGGGGTTGGTTTGAGGAGCACGGAGGGCCCAGGCTGCCAGCCTTTGCGGCACTGCCTGCTTTGGGGGGTACTGCCAGCCTCCCTGGGGTCTCCCTGACTGAAAACAAAACCTTGTCTGTTTCCTGGCTGGGCTCGGCCAGGCTGGGTGTGGCTGCGGGTGCTGTTTTGTCTCTCCCTGGGCTGCGTGCGGCCCCGGGATCCGGGAGAGCTTCCCACCTCAGGAATGGAGAACTGGGTGGGCTTGGGGGCCTCATCACGGCCCCAGTCAATCATCGTGCCACACTTGGCTATGTTGTCGACCCAGAGGCCTTCAAACAGCTGACCATGGTCCAGGTGGAAGAAGCGCCCCAACCCGTTCTTCATGCCTCTCTGCCAGTTGCCTTCGTAGCGGTTCCCGTTTTCTGGGGGAAAGAACAGGGAGTCGGGGGTCTTGGCCCACAGAACCAGGCCAGACTACATATACCCGGGCCGGACCCTTGCCACTGCCAGGCTAGACATCATGCCCACCAGAAAGCCACGGAGCCCTGGGTGTGAGCGACTTCCGGTTTCAGACCTGGTTCACATCTCACCTCCACTACCTCCCCGAACTTAGATGAGCACCATAGTTTCCTAGCTGTAAAAAATATAGCTAATAATACTGACAGGCAATGTTTCTCCAGCACTTACTCTGTGCCTGGTTCCATGCTGTTTCTGACCTCACTTCTCACAAAAACAGTTCTGTGAAGGATGAAGGATTCCATTTTATACATGGAACTTGAAAAGTTCCAGGAATTTCACTGATTTGCACAAGGTCACAGAACTAGGAAGTAGCAGAGGCAGGGTTTCAAGCCAAATCCTGTTCATATCAGGAGCCCCGGCTCTTAATCGGGAATCAATTCCACTTTCCATTGGATCGCGGTGGTGGTGGTGATGTAAAAATAATAATAATAAAGCCAACGTGTCTCAGATCAGACACTTACCAGCCGTGTGACCTTGACCAAGTCACTGAACCATTTTGTCTCATTTCCTCATTTGTAAAACGTGGACAAGAGTAGCTCCTCACTCAGAAAATTATTCTGAAGATTAAATGAGTCCATACGCAGACAGGACTTAGAAGACTATTGGATAAACTCTAGGTCAGAGGTCAGCAAACTTTTTCTGCAAAGGGGCAGATAGTGTTTTCGGCATCGCGGGCCATAGGGTCTCTGCTGCGCATGGTCAACTCTGCCACTGCAGCACAAAAGCAGCCCGTGGACAATACATAACTGAACGAGCACATCTGTGTGCCAATAAAACTTTATTTACAAAACACGTGTTGGGCTGGATTTGGCCAATGGTTTGCTGAGCCCATACAAGGATGTACTGATACTGAGCACTTACTATTCCGTGTCACGCTAAGCATTTTACAAATATAAACCTCATTTAACCTTCACAATAACTCTAGTTAAGCTTTATTTTTTCCTTACTTTATAGTTGAGAAAACTGAAGCAGAGAGAGTGTAAAGAAATTAATTGCCCAAGGTCCCACAACTAGTAAGAGCTTGAGCTAGAATTTGAACCCAGGCTGGCCGGCTCCAGAGTCCAAGCCTTAGAAAGGGTGCCCTTAGAGCTCCTTCACTGTGCGGGCCACAGAAGGTGCTCACTGAAAGCAGGCTATTACTACTAGGAGATGCACACTGAAATCAGGCACGGAGGCGGATGCACGGGGGATTGAGAAGGACAGAGTGGCTGCCCTTAACCCTCCCCAGCTGCCCAATGCCTTGGTTTAGTCAAATCTCTTTGGAGGGACTTCCCTGGTGGCGCAGTGGTTAAGAATCCGCCTGCCAGTGCAGGGGACACGGGTTCAAGCCCTGGTCGGGGAAGATCCCACATGCCACGGAGCAACTAAGCCCGTGTGCCACAACTACTGAAGCCCGCGTGCCTAGAGCCCGTGCTCTGCAACAAGAGAAGCCACCGCAATGAGAAGCCCATGCACTGCAACAAAGAGTAGCCCCTGCTCGCCGCAACCAGAGAAAGCCTGCTCGCAGCAATGAAAACCCAACTCAGCCAAAAAAAAAAAAAAATCTCATAGGAAGTTGGAATCTTGAGTTTTCAGGAGACTGGGCTCTGGTTTGTGTCCTCACCAAGAGTATCTATTTACTACATGGCAGGCACTGGGGAAACAGCGGAGAACAAAACATAGTTCCAGTCCTTCTGCAGGCTCACAGTCTGGAGGGGCAATGATACTAGCTTTATCGACAGCCTACTACGTGCCAGGCCCCGTTCTAAGCACTTTACACAGACTCCCTCATCTAATCCTCCCCATAACCCTATGAAGTGGGTACTGCCATTATTCCCATTTTACAGGAGAGGAAACTGAGGCACAGAGATGCAAAGTAGTTCGCCCAAGATTATACACCTAGTTCTAAGAAGGAAAGGAAGCAAGTGCTGAGAATAATGAGAAGAATGTGCTTTAGGTGGAATGTACAAATGCAAAGATCCAGGGGAATCTTCTTTTTTTTTTTTTAATATTTATTTATTTGGCTGCACCAGGTCTTAGTTGCGGCACGTGGGATCTTCGTTGCTGCCTGTGGGATCTTCCTTGCGGCATGCAGGATCTTTTAGTTGCAGCATGAGGGAATTTTTTTTTTTTTTTTTTTTTTTAGCCGTGGCATGCGAACTCTTACTTGCAGCATGTGGAATCTAGTTCCCTGACCAGGGATCAAACCCAGGCTCCCTGCATTGGGAGCGTGGCGTCTTAGCTACTGGACCACCAGGGAAGTCGCTGGGGGAATCGTCTTTCTATTCCAGGAAGAGGGAACAGCAGTGCAAGGGCCCTGAGGCAGAAAGTGGGAGGAATTGAAAGAAAGTTAGTATGGCCAAAAAGAAGGGAGTCCAGGGGAAGAGGGGAGGTGAAACTGGAGTGGTGAGCAGGGCCAGATCACGCTGGGCCCCACAGACCACAGTCAGGCCTCTGAACTCAGTCTGAGGGCAATAGGGAGCTATGGAAAGGTTGAAAGCAAGGCAGTGACAAGGTCCAATTTATGAAAAGCTCGCTCTGGTTGCTTTGTAGAGAATGGATTAAGTCCTGATACAAATGCAAGCTTCTCAGAACTCTTTCCTCTGCCTGGGAATGTTCTTCCCCAACGCAATACATATCCCGCTTCCTCTCCTCCTTCCATTCTCCATTCAAACAACACCTCTTCAGGGAGGCGGTCTCTGACCTAAGCCAATCTAAACAGCCCTGACCCCAACTCCTTTGTCATCCTCCAACACGTCTTCCTGTTTTCAAGGGGAATTCCTTAGCACTTCTGACCTCAGAACAGACTGTGTAACCTTGAGCAAATGACTTAACCTCTCTGTGCCTTTGTTCATTTATAAAGTGCGGATGATGAGAGCACCTATCTTATAGGATTGCATTGTGGATTAAATGAGCTCAGGGCTGTATAAGTGTAGGCTATGATTATTACGACCATAAGACAATGTCTTAATTGTTTATATTTATTGTTAGGCTCCCCTTTTAGAGTATAAACTTCCTGAGGGCAAGGACCGGGTCGTGTCATTCACCTTGGGACAGGGCTATGCAGGGGCTTGGCCGGATGGGGCGTGGCCATGCGGGGCCCCGAGGAGTGTGACTTGAGGGCGTGGCCGGGTGGGCGTGATCAACAGGCCATTTGGGGCGGGGCTAAGCACTCACTCAGGCGTAACATGCCCTCCCCTTCCGGCTTGTTGTTGCGCCACTGGCCCTCGTAGATGTCGCCATTGCTGTAGTACATGCGGCCCCATCCGCTGCGCTGGTTGCCACACCAGTCACCCTCGTAATACTCCTTGGGTCCGAAAAACTGGATCCCATAGCCCTGAAAGCACGAAGGTGTCCTTGTTCACGAAGTCCCACACCACTAGGAACTCCCACCATCCTCCCTGGCACCCAAGCCACACACCTGGGCTTCTCCCCTGCTTCCTCCCCCAGCCCTACATCCAAGCTGACGGTCGTGTATCGAAAAATCTCCCAGGCCGTCCATTCTCCTCTATGCTTGTGCTACCGCCTTCCTGCAGCCCACTATCATTTCACCCCTTCTCACTGGTCTTCCTCCTCCACTCTCCCGTTCTCCCCTGACCCCATGCATCTGCCATACAGCTCCTAGGAGGATCTTTACGTCGTCTATCCGATCACATTTGCCCCGTCTCCCCAACTCTGATTTGACCCTATTAAAAGTCGCAGATGCCTGACAATCAGATCAAAGCTACGGACTTTCTCCCCAGAACAATGGACATAAGCACTTATCATGCAGCCGCAGAGAATCACCACAAACTCCCCGCAGATCACACCTAAAGAGGTTGGGTTATGCAGCCCAAGTCTACTCTTCAAAATCCTGATCCCCTACATAACCATCAAGGCCTCACTCCCACCCCTGTGGGCAGACACGCCTTGCTGTTCATTATATCCTTCCTTTTGGTATTTACTCTTCTCCTTTTTTGCTCCCTAACTGCTTGCATCTTATGGTGTCACCAGGAAGCCTGCTGTGAATTCGCAATGAACTGCCTCTGGACTTTCTGTAAAAGCCTCTATCCTAGCACCATATTATATGTAAAATATTTATTTTGGGAGCTTTATCCCCACTGGCCAATAAACATTTTGAGAGTAGAGATCATGAAATGCTGGGCTCTACAACTTGCCAGTGGTGTGACCGCAAGCAAGGCACTTCACCTTCTGCGCCTTTCTGAGCTTGTTTCCTCATCAGTAAAACGGGAATAATAATGATGATGATAATGATGTTGTTGTTGATGTGAGAGTTTACAATATATCATGTTCCAGGGTTACAGTAGCTGTTGTTCGATAGCAATACTGTATTATTATCTGTCTCCATGACCTGTGGTGAGGATTCAGGTGTTTATGGGTTGGGGGCATGCCTCTGGCTGGTTTCTATCCCTCAAGACCTTCCTCTCTTGGCCAAGGGTGTGGCCTCTGCTTGCTTCCTTGCTCCCACTCTTCCAAACCCCCGCTGCCACCTCTTATCCAGTCCCAACAGAAGGGGGGTTCTCAGAAAGGGATGCCAGGGGAAAAGAAAGCCAGGAAATGAGTGGGGAGGTTGGGAGGAGACTTTGGCCCCTCACAGCCTGGCTGGCTTCTTGCAGCCACAGGGTGTCATGGGCTCCTCCCTGGGCCCTCTCCTCTTGCTTCCTGTTTCCTGGGTTTTGTTCTGAGAAGCCTTGATGTTCCCCCACCCCTTCCTTCTGCCACCCACACAGCAACCCTGTTCTCCTCCCCTAGATCCTCCCCACCCTTTTCTCCCAGGCCTCTCTGACTGCTCCCCCCGCCCCCTCACACACACACACACACACACACACACACACACACACACACACAGCCTTCTTTCAGCCTGGCTCACACCCCAGAGCATGATGGGAAACACTCACACATTTCTTATCGCCTTTCCACCAGCCTGAGTAGACTCTCCTGTACTTTCCGGTCTCTTGGTCAGAAAGGCTGAGGGTGCCATAGCCATCTCTCTTCCCAAATTTCCAGTCCCCCTCATAGATGGCTCCATTCTTCCTCCAGACCTGTGTTCCTTTCCCTAGGGACACAAAGATGAGCCAACGTGGTAGACATGGACTTTATGGGGCTGGGGGTGCCGGAGGCAGGTGCTGTGTCTGCCTGGGCCTCAGAGGCCCCTAGACTGGACAATTCTCAAGAACTGGGTCAGGGTCTGTGCCCGGTCTCTAGACCCCCCAGCACCCAGGAAAACCCCCAAAAAGTTCTATTTCTACAGCTCTTTGCCCTGAAGCCAAACTGACATAGCAGACCCCAAGTAGAAATCTGCCCCTTCAGTGTTTCAGCTTCATCTTTTTTTTAATTTTTATTTTTATTTATTTATTTTTGGTTGCATTGGGTCTTCGTCGCTGCCTGTGGGCTTTCTCTAGTTGTGGTGAGCGGGGGCTACTCTTCGTTGTGGTGTGCGGGCTTCTCATTGAGGTGGATTCTCTTGTTGCAGAGCACGAGCTCTAGGTGCACAGGCTTCAGTACTTGTAGCACACAGGCTCAGTAGTTGTGGCTCGCAGGCTCTAGAGTGCAGGCTCAGTAGTTGTGGCGCACGGGCTTAGTTGCTCCGCGGCATGTGGGTTGCTCCGCAGCATGTGGGATCTTCCCGGACCAGGGCTTGAACCCGTGTCCCCTGCATTGGCAGGTGGATTCTTAACCATTGCGCCACCAGGGAAGTCCCAAGCTTCATCTTTTCATAATACTGAATGGATACACCAGATGGTCAGGATTTTTAGAAAATGTTCTGCATATTTCTTCAGTTCTCCTGAACACACATGGAGACCCATCTCCTACTACTCCAACCCCTCTGTGTCCTCCACTCCCATTTTCCTTTCTGCCCTCAAACCAGTGTGGTTTCCATGCTGTTCTTGGAACCCATCTGTTATGCTTTCGCCTCAGGGCTTTTGTACCTGCTTCTCCTTTAGCCTGGAAAACTCTTCCCTCTATATTTGCTCGCTCCCTACCTCCTGCAAGTCTTTGCTGAAATCTCATTTTCTCCATGAGGCCTACCCTGGCCATCCCGTTTAAAATTATTCCACGTAAGCTTCTTTTAATCCCTTACCCTGTTCTGTTTCTTTCCATATCACTTGTCAGCTCGTAACATAATAGATAATTCACTTATTTATCATTTGTTGTCTATTGTCTGTCTCTTCCAGGAGAATGTACACTCCACAAGGGCACAAACTGGTCTGTTCTGTTCACTGCTCTATATCCAGCACGGAAGAACAGTGTCTGGCATGTTGTAGGTGACAAATTTTTGTTGAATGAAGAGATGAATACAATATTTGCAGAGTACCTATGCACGCCAACTCATGTCTTGGTCCTTGGTAGCTCAGGAACAAATCCAGCATTGTCCCTGTGAGCTTTTTGATCTAGTGCAAGTAACTTGACTCTCTGGGTCTCAGGTTCCTCGTCTGTAAAATGGGGATAAGAATATCTCATGGGGTTGTTCTGTTCACTAAATTCATTAATATATGTAGAACACTTAGGACAATGCCTGCAAATAGAAAAGATGATATCAATGATTTTTGCCCTTGAGGTAGGGTCCAGTCACACTGCAGGGGATGAAGGGTTGTTTACATCTGTCCTTCTTCTAGTTTATTTCCTTTGGGGACGCGGCCCTCCCTCTCAGTCCTTGAGGTTTGCATGGGGCTGACTTCTCCTCCTGGCAAGCCTAGCCAATCGGTGTATGCTATCCACCCAGGCCTCTGTGACTGGTTCAGTGAAGGGCATGTGACCAAGTTGCTCCAACGAGACTGTTTGTCTCCCAGATGAAGGCAGAACTTACCAAGGCCTAAGAGGCCCTATATGATTGGCCCTCCTAACCTGCCCCTTTCTCCCCTCCTTCTCTGTGTTCCAGCCCACTGGCTTCCAGTCCGTTCCTTGAACAAGAGGTAATGGTGAAAAACATCCCCCCATCTCTGATTCCACTATCTAGAAGACATGCTCCCCCCTGCCTGGCTAATCATTTTCATCCTGTGGGCTCGGCTCAAACATGTTCTCATGGCTCCTTTCATGGCTTCTCTCTGGTCCCCTTTACATCCTGATGATATGACTTTTAGCTGTGTGGCCTTGAGTAAGTCATTTCCTCTCTCTGAGCCCCAGTTGCCTCATCTGTAAAATGGGACATTACCTACTGTGCAGGTTGTCAGTGAGACTGGAAGGACCCTGAGTGTTGGGATTATTCCAGATGTCCAGTATAGGGCCTGGCACAGACTAGGAGCACAGTGAGTATCAGTGGAGTGCGTGGTCTGGGTAACCACTGGGGCCACCCTATCCTTGCCCTGAATGACGGCTCTCTTGACTGCTTCCAGCCTGCTTATACTACAGTAACCCACTTCAGCTTGGTCGAAAGCTGAGTCAAGAGAGGGGGCATTGGACCTGGGTTCTCTGACAGATCTGCTTTCTGCAGCCCCAGCCCCATCAGCTCTATGCCTCCGGGGTCTGAGGGGAGGCAGGACTCACACAGGAGGGCTCAGAGGGCCACACCAGCCCCCAAGGTCCTACCACAGGTAGGGCAGCCAAGTCCAGAGAATGGGAAATGACTTACCCAAAGTCACACAGCTACTCAGTAACAGAGCCAGGCTCAGAACTTCAGGGTCCTGACTCCTAGTCCAGGGCTCTGTCCACACCACAGGCTGCCCACAAGGATTGAAACATGCAGGCAGACATCTTTAACCGCACGTAGAGCTCCAAGCAGCTGCTTAAAGCCTGGCCCTTAAGTCAGTGCTGAGGGTCAGTGTTGTGTTACACGCTGGGTGAGGTCAACTTTGGGGGCCTTCCTGGACAAGGAGGCTCTAAGTAGCAATCCCTGACATGGTCAGCCCTCCGAGAACACTCCAGAAGCTCCCTTCTGCACAGACCCTTGGCTAAATACTTGATAGATGTCATCTCTTAACAGATAGGTATTATTCCCATTTTACAGATGGGGAGACTGGGGCTCAGAGTAGTGTAGTAGATCTCTCAAGGTCATAATTACTGGAGCTGAGATTCTGACCCAGATTTATGGACTCAAGCACTTAACGCAGGAAGGCAGGAGAGAAGAATGGTTAAGAGCAGAGAATCTGGAATTGCAAGACTGGACTGAGGAGCCATAACACCTTTTTTGAATAAAAACTATTGTTTTTCTTCATATCACAAAGAGCCCTGTACTCCCTGCTAGTTAAACTGAGCCCAGCCCAGTTAAAGTCAGAGCCCAAGCCACTTGGGGTGGGGGGTGGAAGTATAGGGGGTGGAGGGGTAGGGGGTGGGGGATGGCGGGTGTCCTCCCTCTCCCCCTACTGGTTGGAAGGGCTGAGTTTGAAGCCAGAATCCCAGTTGCAAGCTGCTTTCTGGGCACCACCTTTTCCTCCTGCTAGCCAGCTCCACGCTTAGCCCAGGTGTCAGAGGTAGAGAATGAGCTGGTGTCCTGAGAGTCCCGGCTGAGGCTGCGGCTGGTGCCTAAAGACTGCTCGGTCCCCAACTGGTCCCTTTGCTCAGCTGAAGCCAGGGCCGAGTTGGGTTCCAGAACCCCAGCAGGAGGAGGCGCCTGGTTGGTCCCAGTCAGCATTCACTCCTCAGAGATACACGTTATATCCCCAGTGAGCTATGCAAGCTGCTTCCTTGGCCCCGGTTGCCCACCATGGCCCAGACCCCATACTCACCGCCTGAGCCCCCGAAGGTCCCCCACTTACCGTGTTTCATGTTGTCCTTCCACTTGCCCACATAGTGATCGCCATTGACAGCGAACACCTGGTGCCTCGGTCCGTTCTTCTGGGCCTTCTGGTCCCACGCTTTCCACAGGGGCTCCGACTTTGGCCGGCACTTGGAGATAGGCATGTTGGCTGCTTCTGTGGGCCAGAGGGTGCTGCCAAAGGGTTAGGGACATCAGGGGCTCAGTTTGCCGTAAGTAATGCCAGGATCCTGGGGCTTCCCAGGGAGACACTTGTCTGAGGTCAAGTGGGATGAGTCGTGTGTTCTGAGCCCCCAGGGCAGATGAGCAGCACTTGCGGGGTATTCTTTCCTGCTGGACTGACCCTCGGAGGCTCTCTCTTCCCTTGCCTCTCCAGGGGCCCCTTGGGGCGGGGGATCTGATGGCACAATTGCTTGGGATGGGAACCCAGGGAAACCAACAGAGCAGAGGGGTTTGTGATGACATCAGGAAGAAGCTGCCCCAGGGGAGAGGGTGAAAGTCACATATTTAATAACCAGTATGACCAACCAGAGTGTACGCTGGCCTGGAGCCCTCAGTCGTGAACACTGCAACCCACTCTGGGGAGGTGGGGCCTAGCCAGGCCACTCTGTCGGGGCTGGCAGACAGCCGTGATGGCACAGCCCACCGGGGCACCCCCGCTACCGCCGCTGGCTCAACAGCCAACACTTTAGCCCCCTGGGTCCTGCCCCCTATGCCTGGTGGACAGGATGGTAGAAAAGCCTAGGCGCTGGCTTTGCAGGGGTTTGTGAGCTGTCAGGAGAGCCCATCAACTAAAGAGACTGCCTCTTGGGAGACCCCCTGTACCGGTTTGCCCGGGACTGAGGGGTTTCCTAGGACATTGGACTTTCAGTGCTAAAGCTGGGACGGTCCCAGGCACACCAGGATGGCTGATCACCCTCTGCCTCTGCCCTCTGCCTAGGTACTCTTCCTGTCTGCCTGGTTAGGTTGTTTTCATCAGACCAGGGCTCTCCTCCCCACCCTGCCTGGTGGGGTTGCAGAGAGACTTTGGGTCTCTCCCCAGACTGGGGGCCCCCCATCTATGCTCTTCATGTCCCCAGAATCTCCAGTGCAGACATTCGTGTCTATTTGTCTGTCTCCAGGGGACTTGTGCAAGGTGATAAAGATGGTCTCCAAATCTGGGGATCCCTGTTTCCCCTCAGCAGGTACCATCTATCCTGCCCCATAGATGGGAAATACACACACACACTCAAGCAGTGCTAGCAGCCAAGGATGGAGGGATGGGGGAGTGAGGGGATGGGGGTGGGGGACTGGAGTGAACTAGTTAACCATCAGCAGGCAGAAGTCTTTTTTGTTTTTGTTTTTGTTTGCCGCAACGCGTGGCCTGCGGGATCTTAGTTCCCCCACCGGGGATAGAACCCGGGCCCCCTGCAGTGGAAGCGTGAAGTCCTAACCACCGGACTGCCAGGGAGTTCCCAGGCAGAGGTATGGACCAGTGAGAATGACCTCAGGGCTGAGCAGGTTTCAGGAGATCTTGGTGTCCCAGGCATCCACCCGCCCAGGACCAGCATCACACGTGTGCATCCTCAACTGTGGCACGGGGCCTGGTCCTTAGAGGGGCATGTACTTGGTCTCGGCTCTGTCGCTGTTTTGAAATTCGGAATACTTGAGGAGCTACTGCCTCACGTTTTCATTTTGCACTGGGCCCTGCTTATCAAGGAGTTGCCTGTAGGGCCACAGCAGGGGCCTCAGTGATTCTGACTAAGCTGGCCAACTGTACTGGCTAGTACGTATTTTGACAATCATGCCTAGGAATTGGGAAAGTCACTCCAGGCAAGGAAAACAGCCAGGGTGAAAACTGGGCAGACGGAAACAGCCTCAGGTCCTAAATTTAATGTTTTTCTTTTTCTCCCACTTGCATGTACCATGTGTACTATGATTAATCTTTATATTGAAGTTAATTCACTTAAAAAAATCAATACATTTATCCAAGAAAGATTTTGCAAACATTACTTAAGTCTTAGCTAGACACTGGGGCTTACAGTTGAGATTAGCAAATGTTCAGAAAGGTGTTAATGCCATCTTAGCCCCAAACTGACACTTTCTCCTTGGCTTACTCAGAACCGTAAGAGAAACCCAGAATCGAATAACTTTCTTACGATGTCATTGGGTGATACTTAATGCTTCATCAGCGTAACTCATCCTCTGTCCCACACTTTCAGGAACGTAGATTCTACCCTAGAGGAGATTGTGGTCTTAATACATAGAGCTCCTGATAGGAAAAGAAAGCTTTGGGGAATTCCCTGGCGGTCCAGTGGTTAGTTTTCACTGCCAAGGCGCGAGTTAGATCGCGGCCGCAAGCCACGCTGCGTGGCCAGAAAAAAAAAAAAAGGAAAGACGGCTTTGCCACTCGGTGCGCGTACTCTACTCGTGTTGTTTTGATACTGAATAACAATAATTACCACCATGGAAGGTGGAAGGAGCAGGGCCCAGACGGCTGGGGGTCAGTCGCTAGCCCGCGCCTCGTCACACCTACGCCGGCTCACCTGCGCTCTCCCGCGGGGCGGATCCTGCATCTGGAGTCCCGGGCCGAGAGCGGTGGAGTCGCCGCCCGCAGGCTCCAGCCTCGATCGTCCTCCGCAGCGCGCGTTCCGGCGTCCCAAGCCCTGCCAGGGTCCCTATGGCAACGCGGGGCCCCAGCAAAGCCAGCCGGCAGGGCCCGCCCCTTCCTGCGGAGACTGTGAGCTCGGGGCCGCGTGTGGGGAAGGCTGCAGATTCTCCCGCGGCGAGGAAAGACGTCTTCGGGCCTGCGGAGGTCCAGTACTGGCTGGTGCACCGGCCCGGTGGCCAAAGGCTGGTGGGCGAGCCCGGGAGACCTGATAGCCGCGGAGCTTGGGCCACGGTGTGCCCCGGGAGGTTACTGCCCTCCCCACCCCCGCTTCCCTCCCATCCCGGTTTCCCCAGAGCAAACACCACGCCCGATGCTGGCAGGAAAGTGTCAAAGGCTTTTCTGCCTTGTTGCAAAGACAAAGGGGCAAAATTAAAGGGAAAGCCAACATTACACCTGTTCTTTGTTTTGTGATGGTTTATTAGACTCCTCTGAGAATCTGAGGGAAGCTATATTGCCCCTCCACCCCGGAAGATGCATCCGATTTACATAGACACAAGTCGGCCCAAGTCATTCCTCAGCTCATTTCCCTACAGTGGCTCCCCTGACCACTCGGAGTAAAAGCCACGGTGCCTACAGTGTCTTCAAAGCCCTGTGTCATTTGCCCACCTCCCTCCCCTTTCCTCTCTGAGTTTGTCCCCTACTCTGTGCGCCCAGTCCCACTCTGCGCTAGCTAGCCTCACACTTGCTTCCTTGCGGTTCCTGGAAAATGCTAGGCGTGTTCCTGCCTCAGGGCCTTTGCCTCTTCTGTGCCCTCTGCCAGGCCATCTCTTCCTCCAAATAGCAGCCTGGATCATGCCCTGCCCTCCAGGGCTTTATTCAAATCACCTCAGTACGGAGTTTCTGGACCACCCTATTTAAAATTGGAATCTCTATATATACTTTCTGAAATGTTTTCCTCTTTCCCAACCTCATTCCTGTTTCATGTTCTCCGTAGCACTACATGCACACACACACACACACACACTCCTTATTTTCTGTCTGTCTCTTTGAAGGCAAAAACAAAAAAAAAATTTTTTTTTGGCTGTGCCAGGCCGTTTGCAGGGATCTTACCCGACCAAGGATCATTGAACCCATGCCCCCTGCAGTGGAGGCATGGAGCCCTAACCACTGGACCGCCAGGGAATTCCCAGAATATTTGTTGAGGTATAATTTTTGCTCTAGAGTTCCCCTCAGGATTTCCCAACCTCATTCCTGTTTCATGTTCTCTGTAGCACTACATGCACACACACACACACACACTCCTTATTTTTTGTCTGTCTCTTTGAAGGCAAAAACAAAAAAAAATTTTTTTTTTGGCTGTGCCAGGCCGTTTGCAGGGATCTTACCCGACCAAGGATCATTGAACCCATGCCCCCTGCAGTGGAGGCATGGAGCCCTAACCACTGGACCGCCAGGGAATTCCCAGAATATTTGTTGAGGTATAATTTTTGCTCTAGAGTTCCCCTCAGGATCAGGCTGCATTCACTTGGCTTCTTAACTTACTACTCCCACCCCCCGACCCCCCCCACCCCGTCTATTAGCCAGTTTCTACTGGAAGCAGTTCCTTAACAAATCATATAAATATTATATATATATTTTCTCTTTTTTACAAAACTGGAGCCAACTTGTGACCATAGAAGAAACACAACGGACCCAGAGAATGGCACAGCTTTTCCATGATGAAATACATTCAAGAACATCATTTTAACACCTGAATAGTTTCTTCACCAGTCTCTTGGTGATGGGCATCAGATTTATTGCCAATGTTCCCCATTATAAATGTTGATCTGATGAATGTCCTTCCATTTAAATGTGGTTATGCATCGCAGCTGATTTCCTTAGGAAAGATTCCTAGAGACAGAATTGTGGGTCAAAGGGTGTGAGCATTTTTGAACTCTTGATATATATCACCAAATTGCCCTCCTGAAAGATTGTATCAGTTCCATACACAGACTAGAAGAGTGTCTGTTTTTTCCCCCATCTTTACCCTTTGCCCACATTGAGTATTATTTTTAAAGCTCTTTACCCATGTCATAGAAAGAAGTCTTGTTCTGATGGCTTTTCTTTGATTACCAGTGGGCTCCCCTTCACTGCTTGGCTCTTCACTCCCACTGGAATGGGAATTTTGCTCTAATTTCCGCCCGTATCACATCATTTGTAGTTAATTTGTTGGGTGTCTCTCTGTCTCATTAGAAGGTAATTGACATAGAACTTATACAATGTATCTTAATGCCTTATCCAAGGTTCCTTTGGTTGCAGGTAGAGAACCTTCTCACACTATCTAATTAAGGAAATGTATTAAGGATACAAGAGTGTTGGAAAGCTGTCAACAGCAAAGCCATTCTCTCTCTCTCTCTACATGTCTCCTTCATCTTTCTCATTCTGCCAATCAGCTTTCTCATGCTCATGGTTCCGCCTCGGTTTGGTTCCAAACACTCACAGAAATTAATTGGCTCTTTCCAAATTCCAATCCCAAATTCGTGACTGGCTCACCTAGGGTCCGGAGTCTGCCCAGGGCCAGTCATGCCGCAGATGCTGTGGTTCTCCTCAAGGCGTTCTCCTCTCCTACTCACGTACCTGGCCAGCTGTTCCAGCAGGTTCTATCCTGGTGCACACTATCCCTGTGCTGTGGCTTTGTCCAGAGCTGCCCTGCCACCTGCTGAGTGGCACCTCAATGGTCTAGTTTTCTCTCTCCCAAGGCCAGGCTAAGACACAGCCTCAAGCCTCAGTCCCACCCCTCCAAGAAGCCCTTTTACAGCCACTAATCAAACCCTGGCTCAGGGGCAGCAAGGACTGTCCCCTAGAGAAGAATCTGGGGCAGGTTAACGTTTATCTGCCTCGGCAGGCAATCTGGATGGGCAGGTTACAAATCTATGAGATTATTCTCCTTATGGAGTCAGAATTTGGTAGCATAACTCACAAACTCCTGAGTAGGTGCTATGGACCGGCTACTCCTTAATACCGAAGCGCCAGGAACATCAAGCTTGAGGTCTTCTGTCCCATACACCCTTCTGATAATTACTTGCCAGATTTGAATGGCTAGAATTGGGACTTCGCTGGAGGCCTAGTTGTTAAGACTCCATGATTCCACTGCAGGGGGCGTGGGTTCGATCCCTGGTCTGGTCGGGGAATTAAGATCCCGCATGCTGAATAATATTCCATTGTATATATGTGCCACATCTTCTTTATCCATTCATCTGTTGATGGACACTTAGGTGGATAGACCTGGAGTCTGTCATACAGAGTGTAGTAAGTCAGAAGGAGAAAAACAAATACCGTATGCTAACACATATATATGGAATCTAAGAAAACAAAATGTCATGAAGAGATTAGTGGTAGGATGGGAATAAAACACAGACCTACTAGAGCATGGACCTGAGGATATGGGGAGGGGGAAGGGTAAGCTGGGACGAAGTGAGAGAGTGGCATGGACATATATACACTACCAAATGTAAAATAGATAGCTAGTGGGAAGCAGCCGCATGGCACAGGGAGATCAGCTCTGTGCTTTGTGACCACCTAGAGGGATGGGATAGGGAGGGTGGGAGGGAGGGAGACGCAAGAGGGAAGAGATATGGGAACATGTGTATATGTTAAAAAAAAAAAAAAAAAAGATCCCACATGCTGCGCTTGACATGGCCAAAAACAAACCAGAAAAAAAAGGTAGTCAGTTTTGAATGGCTAGAATTTAGCTGGGCTCCTCTCAAGGACCTTGTTAACAGCTTGGGATGAAGGGAGTTCTCCTGTGTAGTCTGGGGTGAGAGGGACTCCTCCACACACCCACAGATAAACATTCCCTTGGGGAGGCATATACTTTCCTGGGCACAGAGCTTTGGCTAGAAGCCTGGATGCTCCACCCCGGCAAGAAATCCCAAGGTTCTGTCCAATGCTTACTGAGTTGTCAACTCCAGGGGCAGACATTCACACTGTAGTCTGTTCCTGAGAGCACTGTCTAAATAAAACGAGATTGGGGCCTTCTGGAGCTGAGCTATCTGGGTCTCAGCCTTCCCAGAAGTGGCAGGAAGGACCCACCTGGAGACCACCCAAATGTCCATCAAAAGATGAATGGGGCTTCCCTGGTGGCGCAGTGGTTGCGCCACCTGTGGATGCAGGGGACATGGGTTCGTGCCTCGGTCCGGGAAGATCCCACATGCCGCGGAGCGGCTGGGCCCGTGAGCCATGGCCGCTGAGCCTGCGCGTCCGGAGCCTGTGCTCCGCAACGGGAGAGGCCACAACAGTGAGAGGCCCGCGTACCACAAAAAAAAAAAAAAAAAAAAAATGAATGGATAGGGGAATCTCCTGGCAGTCCAGTGGTTAGGACTCGGTGCTTCCACTGCAGGGGGCCCGGGTTCGATCCCTAGTTAGGGAACTAAGATCCCACAAGCCGAATGGCATGGTCCAAAGAAAAAAATAATGGAATGGATAAAAAATGTCATCTATCCATACAGTGGAATATTATTCAGCCATAAAAAGGAATGAAATACCGACACAGGCTACAACATGGATGAACCTTGAAAACATTATGCTAAGTGAGAGAAGCCAGACACCAGACACAAAAGGTCATACATTGTTTGTTTCCATTCATATGAAATGTCCAGGATAGGCAAATCTATAAAGACAGAAAGTAGATTAGTGGTTACTTTGGGAAGGGGGAGATGGGGAGATGGGAAGGTGATAGTTAAAGGGCAGGTTTGTTTGTTTTTTGCAGTGATGAAAATATTCTAAAATTGACTGTGATGAAGGATGCATAACTCTGTGAATATACTAAGAAACATCGAGTTGTACATTTTAAACGGGTGAATTGTATGGTGAATTCTCTCAATAAAGCTGTTTTTAAAAGTCTCCGGTGCAGAACAAGCGCCCTCTAGGGGCTCTCGGATGTCCAGAGAGAGTCACAGGCCGCTTTTTTTTCTTTTTTTTGAGACTTCTGCTAAATTAAAAATCAGAGAAATGCCTGAAGAGGGTAACACAAAGTGCAGAAAATGTTATTTAAATTTTTACTGAAGTATAAAATACATATAGAAAAGTGGAAATACCCTCAGTGTATATAGCTTGATAGATTTTTGCAAACTGAGCACACCATTCTTGTCACGACTGACTCTCTGGGACTCTCTCTTGGGAACGATGCCAAAAGTCTAAATATGAGTCCCGTCGTATATATGAGGCCAGTTTTTTTTCTTTTTAGAGTTTATTGCAACTTTGGGAAATTAGTGGTAAACCATATGGTTTTAAAAAACAATATGTGGCTGCACTTAAATTCACATAAAAAAAAGCATTTTAAAAACCATAATGAAATTTAATCCTTTTACACAGGTTAACAAAATTTTTTTTAGTTTTTACAAGAAAAACTAAACATTGGGTTTAACAAAAGAAATATTTTTGAAAGTGGAACAATGGAAACATTTTTTCAAATTTTTTACAAATGGTCACCTCTGGGTCCATTTACCACACTAGAGGATCAAAGTTGTTCAAATACAGCCGTGCTCAACTGAGCCACTTACCTGCAGCACAGTAGTACTAGAAATCAATCCTAAGGTCAAGATGTAAGACCATAAGAGACTAGATCCTAAATGTTTTACAGCCTCCTCAGTAAGAGGTGCTTTTCCTTCCCCAAACAGAATGAGGTCACTTCTGAGTGACTCTATGGGACCCCTCTTTTCCTCTCCTTTCTCTCCTTCTTTCTTAATCTCTAGGGTTATGCCATCAAAGGATTTTATAAAAGTAAAAATTCAATTCCTCAGTTGTACTAGCCACGTTCCAAGTATCCAGTAGGCACTTGTGGCAACTGGCTCTCCTAGGGGACAGCGCAGATACAGAACATTTCCTTTACCATAGAAAGTTCTATTGGACAGTGCTGCTTTCAGGGATGAGCTCTGATCTCTTATTTTTTTGTTTTGTTTTTTTTTTGTTTTTTTTTTGCGGTATGCAGGCCTCTCACTGTTGTGGCCTCTCTCGTTGTGGAGCACAGGCTCCGGACGCGCAGGCTCAGCGGCCATGGCTCACGGGCCTAGCCGCTCCGCGGCATGTGGCATCTTCCCGGACTGGGGCACGAACCCGTGTCCCCTGCATCGGCAGGCAGACTCTCAACCACTGCGCCACCGGGGAAGCCCTGATCTCTTGTTTTATCCCTTCCTTGCAAGGTTTCCTTTCACTGCCCACAGCTCCCCATCCTTTTTTTTTTTTAAGTTGGTCAAGGAAATGCTCTGTCACAACCTAACATAATGTCTACTGGGATAAGCCAGTGGAAATTATGGTGTTTGAAAATAGTTGTTAGGCAAAGAAATACAGCTAATAAATCATCCCAAGGAAATATGCACAACCTCACCAGCAATTAAAGAAATGAAAGTTAAAATAACCCTGCCATGCATTACATACTGTCTAGACTAGAAAAATGTGTAAAAATGATGGACTGTGATATTGCCAACACTGTGGGGAAAAATGCACCATTACCTACCACTAGCCATCCTGGCAATTAGTTAAATCCTCCTGAAGAATCATCTGGAACCATGTTACAGAAACTATAAAGCTATTTTCTGACTAATTCCACTTAACGACTACTGACTACTATATATTTAATAGATAGCTGGTATGAGGCACAGTACTTGGTACTTTACAGAGTTTTTTAAAAAATATACGTGTGTTTTCACAACAATTCTATGAGGTAGGTGGGTAGCCTTACCCTCATTTTAAAAATCTGCAAACTCTTAGGTTCACAAAAGTTAAGGAAGATACACAGAGAAAAAGAGCAAAATAAGTGGCTGAGCCAGGATTCAATCTTAGACTTTCTGACCTAGGAAGACCTGCTCAGAACACCACATTGCCTCCCATTTCAGAGAATTGCCTCCAAGGGAATGGTACAATTAGGGCAGGGAAAGAAATTTACGCAAAAATATATACATATTAAAGTAATTATGACACGTATTACAAAGGAAAAATTGGAAAATGCACACAGAAGACAATGTAAGCTGGGCCCAGCACACAGAAGGCACTCAAAAAATTTTTTTTTTAAAAGCAATTCGGTGAAAAAGATCTCTGGCCCTTTAAAAGTCAGAGGCGGGTAAAACAGAGAGAAAGGAGGCGGGTTAAAAGCTGACGCTAGAAGCTGCTTGCCTTATTTAAATAAGCGTGCGTAAAGGCTTGCCCTCGTTCCTCGCCACGTTCCTCACTCAGTGCGCGTGCGCTGCCTTAACCCTGAGGCGGCTCTCGGCTCCTCCTGCCTATTTAGGTGGGCGGAGACAGTCGCGTAAGTTCCCTGGACCTGCCTTCTCCCTCCCAATTAACCAGCCCCGCCCCCCTCTTGCACATGCGCGTACTTCGGCACTAGACCAGGAGGTCGGTGAATGGCTCCAGGAGTTGCGCCTGCGTTGTGGACGCCTCTGACGGAAGTGGGCGGGATCGTGTTACAAAGCCGAAAGGGCGGAGCGAGAAAGCGCGGCAAGAGTGGCTGAATGGAAATTCGGGACCGCCCAAATGCCCTGCTGCACAATTACGGAAACTGGAGATGTAAGGCCAGAATGTGATCACTGGAACTTAATTTTCGATTTTAGAAACGTTTTACAAGATTATTCTTTTTTACGTGTGTGTTAAATAAAGGTTTTAGGGAGAAAGAATTTTCCCTGTTTTCTTTTTCCCCATGACTTTTTTTTTTTTTTTTCCTCTCTCCGCCGCACCGCGGGGCTTGTGGGATCTTAGTTCCCCAACTAGGGATGGAACCTGGGCCCCTGCGGTGGAAGCGCAGAGTCCTAACCACTGGACCGCCAGGGAAGTCCTCCCATGAATTCTTATATTCTAAAAGATTTCAGGACTCAATAAGGACACATTTGGGTGACTATGTGCCAGGTTGAAAAGAAGTATTATTAAAAAGAAAAAATAGGGCACACCTTCTCGCCCACATAAAAGTAGGTCCTAGTCAGGGATCCCAGTCAGGAAATCATTAGGAAGAGATGTTGGATGAGAGCCAGAAAAGAAACAAGTCTGCATAGAGGTAAGTGTGACTTTGTGACGTAAAAGTTAGACATGTTTTGGAAGTCCCCTGTGTCAGTTCATCTTGATTCCTTGTGGAAAACGTGTTATCTTTTTTATGTGTACGTTGTGCTGGATACTGGAGATTCAAAGATGAATATAATTCAGCCCCTGTTCTTGACGAGTTCACACTCAGAAAGGAAGGACGGCAGGGTTCAGGGATACGAATACTCTGGGCAAGGTCCTGGAGGTAAGCATGATAGTGTAGTGACTCCGGACACTGTCCTGACCAAAGTGGAAGGATGGCCTCACACAACATGGGA
The DNA here is from genome assembly GCF_002837175.3 of Physeter macrocephalus. Classification (NCBI taxonomy): domain Eukaryota; kingdom Metazoa; phylum Chordata; class Mammalia; order Artiodactyla; family Physeteridae; genus Physeter; species Physeter macrocephalus. Next base: position 98,239 of record NW_021145478.1, read on the forward strand.
GATCGTGTTGAACGCCCTATGAACAGAGTGGGGTAGACTGGGAGTGAGGAGATCCAGATGCCAGGCTGAGGAAGGTTGGCTCCAAATCCAGTGGCCAGGAACCACCGTGTTTTCTTGAACTTGCTCTGCTGGCAGGGAATGAGGCAGAAGGTGACTTTTTGACCACAGTGATTGGTTGAACAGGGAGAAGTTGGGAAAACTGTCCAAGAAAGTCTCAACCTGTCAGGCAGTAAAACCTCCAAAACTGCCAAGTTATGAATTCTAATTAAGGATGCAAACCATGAAAAGGAAAGGAAAGGTGATTCTTGGGTATCCTTAGGAAGTTGCTCAGACACTTACTGGGCTTTTCTTGTTTGGGTAGCCACCTTCTCTTTAAACTGTTTTCTCCTTGAGACATAGCATCTTAGAAGGGTCCCAAGCCAAGAATGGACCTGCCCTGAAAGGAATGAACTGTTTCATAGGTACCTCATAAAGAACAGAAAAATAATGAAAATGCAAACAAGGAAACCCTTAAATGGACTCAAAATACACCAGTTAGTACTACCCTCCTCACAGGGGAGTCACACAGGGCCTCATGCTCAGAAGTGCCTTGTGCTTGGCTTAATATTCTGCTGTCACTGTTTTGAAATTCTTAATAATTTTTTATTTAATAAATTAATTAATTTATTATTTTTGGCTGCATCGGATCTTCGTTTTTGCGCACGGGCTTTCTCTAGTTACGGCGAGCGGGGGCTACTCCTCATTGCGGTGCGCGGGCTTCCCACTGCGGTGGCTTCTCTTGTTGCGGAGCATGGGCTCTAGGTGCACAGACTTCAGTAGTTGTGGCATGCGGGCTCAGTAGCTGTGGCTTGCGGGCTCTAGAGCGCAGGCTCAGCGGCCATGGCACACGGGCTCAGTTGCTCCACGGCATGTGGGATCTTCCCAGCCCAGGGCTTGAACCCGTGTCCCCTGCATTGGCAGGCGGATTCTTAACCACTGCACTACCAGAGAAGGCCCTACATTATTTTTTAAACTTAATACTTTAGTTGTTTTCTGCTTAAAAGTAATTCATGCTCAAATGATTATCCCCCAAATCAGGACAGTGGTTACCTTAGGGGAAGGGAGGGAGAAGATTAGGATCAGGGAAGAGGGGTCTGGGGTTATCTAAGGTGATGGCAATGTCTTCTTTTTGTTGTTGTTGTTGGCAGTATCTTATTCTTGACCTGGGTCTTAGTCACACAGATTCTCTTTATGATTGCTATTTAAACTGTACATATACAATTTATGCATTTTTCTGTATACAGTATATGTCACCAGAAAAAGGTGATATAGTCTCATTGTTGAAAACGTGGAAAGTAAATTTTTCTTTTACTAAAGGTGAAGAATGTTGACATATTTCCACCACCCCAGCTCTGTGAGTAGTGGTTTTTCAGGTGAAAGAAAAAAGACTATTTGTGAATAAATCTTTGTTGATTTTTGCCTTTTGTTGGAAGAAAAAGAAATTCTGTGAAGTTGCCAGCAGGTGGCGCAATTAAATAAGATTTAGTCACCAAAAAGCAGCCAACACTTCCCCTGGTGATTGGAAAACATTTTGGTGAATTTCCCACTACCTACAATCTTCCTCCAATATCCACCATTATACAAAAGAACCTGGTAAATATGGCTTCATTAGGGAACTGTCAGACCTAATTCTTCAAATGCATCGAAGACACTGGATGTTTTCTCCCTGTTGCTTGACAGAGGGCCTCCAAAATAACAGGGTTGGCTGGGACCCGGGATATAG